>NC_064251.1:18961041-19158807 GCF_003254725.2 Canis lupus dingo
TCTAAAATTAGATCAAAATTTAGAACCTTGAAGAATGAATCTATACTATGATTTCTCAGATCTATGGCTAACTAAAAACTTGGTATTCAAGAATTTGGATAAAAATTTTAAAACAACATGGAAGAGTCAAAACAGGTGTTAGAATGATGGATATTGAGGATATGTATATAATCGTATATTTAAAACTATTGTCAAATAAAATAAAATAAAATAAAACTATTGTCTGCAGTTTTGGATGTGATTTGCATATGGCGGGATCATGTCTATTGCTAATGGTTCCTGCAGGACAGGAGCATCATTGGTAAAGCCTAGTGAAGATTTTGGGAAATGCAGATGTATAATTTACATAATCACAGCATCAGAAGCTCTACATTTGGCAGGGGCCTTGGAGAACCTTTGGCCAATACAATATCTCACAAGAATAATTAAATAATAACAATTGCTCAGTTTTCCTCTAATCGCCCATATACTGTCCTCATTTTAAGCAACATCTAACTTCACTCTCTACCTTTACTTCCTGAAGCGTGTTTCATGCAACTCTTCCTCTAAACTATCTAAGATGCTTCTTATATTTCCTCAACTTCTTTGGAACTTATTATCCATTGTTATATTGTCATCAGAGACTAACTCACTAAAATAAAAACTGAAAATGGAATTTAGGTGTTATCTTCATAGTAGCACACTTTCGTGGAGAATCTGGTGTTAGCCTAAGGCAATTACTAATAGTAGAATATCAGGTTGTCATAATATTTGGCTGATGTGGATTTCTGAAGAGAGGGATAATTATTTCCGATTAGCCCCAAGAAGACACATATGCATAATAAAAAAGCTCACATTGCTTCTTTTTTGTTGAAAATTGATTTGTTTTCTCCAGCAAGACAGAACAGCAATAGGATGGCATTTTCTTTCAGAAAAAATGGATCTTGAAACACTAAACTCTACAGTTTATAAAATCAGAAACATTTCTCAGAAAGTAAAACAAAAAAATAGTTTATTTTTATTCCTTCAAAAGTAGTTAGTGCTTATTTTGCTGGATAGTATAAGGGGAGAAATGTATTAAATGAGGGAGAGAGAGGGTTCTCAGAACTCCTGGACCCTCACCACTCACTCCATCCACTCTCCTCCTCCCAAATGCTCAGATAATGATTTCTGAAGATATGTTCTGGGTCATTTCTAGTAGATTTTGCTAACACTTGGCTACAGAGATTTTATGAAAGTCTTTTCACTGCCTGGGAGAGATCAGAAGAGAATTCATGTTGCTTTTGGTTTGTATCATTAAATACCAGTGCTCCTTTTGTTTGCCAAACCATACAACCCTAGGTGCCATGACATCCCCTTCTTTGATCAACCTTACCAACCTCCTTTCCATTCCTCTGCACCAGTAAAATTATTCTTTCTTTAGGCCTTTTGCACTTGCCATTTCTCCCATCAGGAATGATCTGGTGGCTCTTCCCATGGCTGGTTCCTTCCTCATTTTCAAGTTCAGTCCAAATATTATTTCCCCAGATAGACTCTCTCTGCATAACTCCCTATAAACTAGACCTGGCCCCATCTTTAGAAATAGTTTTCTATTACAAAACACCCTATTATCAAGGTACTTGTGAATTCCAAAACCACCTATTTAGTGGTCTTTTAAAAAATTTTCTGGTTTATTCCCCCCATGAAAAAGCAAGGGCTATAAAAGTAGAGGCCATATCTGCTTACTCTGTTCTAGACATTGTCCTAATGGTACCTCTTGGAAGTTGAAACTATTACCATATTAAAGCTGAGAAACTTGTTTCAGAGATTAAAGGTCATATAGCCACAACTCAAATTCAGGCAGAGAGAGTACTCTTAGCCACTTTATTGAACATCAAGGATTCGATAAAATCAGGTACATGATATACTTACTACAAGATCGGGCACATCGCACTTAATAAATAGCTATGTGATCCCATAAAATCCTCAGAATTGCCTTAGGGAAAACATACCTTATCTTCATATATATAATATATATAATAAATGAGGTCCTAGTTGCAACTAGAGGGTGAAATGATTTGCCCAAGGAAGTGGTAGAAATAGAGTCAACAGCTTGACCTGCTTTGCTTAGGTCTTTGCCAAGACACTCAATCCCTGGTAAACGAGGTCAACCTGCTGGAGTCCATATTGTAATCAATTTTATTTGACTCCCAAACACTTTCTCTCTTTCTCCCAATATTATATTAGATAGGCTTATACCTCAAGACCTATGCTGAATTTAATTGAGTTTATTGAACTTAATTTTCCCCCTATTAAGACTAAATTTTGGATATTCCTAAAATAACAGAAAATTTGAGATGTTCATCTTTTGACAAATTCATGAAAGCAGTCTTGTATTAAATCAATCCTTAGAACCCTGGGAATTGTATTGTTGCAAGCACAGCATTATGTACCAGCAAACAGCTGGCCCAGCCACACAGCCATGTGTACTTCCATGCCGAAGGGAACCAGGTGATTGCTCTGACATTGCCAGCATTTAATTGAAGTCTTTTAGACAGAACAAGATGTTCTGTGAGCTCTGTTCAAAGTCTACTCCAGGACTTCACATAAATGAGCACAGTAATTCTAGACAATTAAAGATAGACTAGGAACACTCCCTCACAGTTGAACCTCAATATCACTGTCAAGGGGACATTAAGAAAAAAAAGGGGGGACATTAAGGATGGGAAAGTTTTTTTGGGCAAAGGATTGAGATCTTTTACTGCTTTTCAAGAGATTGAAGAGCAGAGAGGACACAGGGAATTATATAAAACAAGTTGTGTCTAGGTGGATAGAGAACCACTTCACACATGCCACTTAAGGCACTTTTTGTTTGTTTTGTTTTTCAGAGCGCTTTTTGTTTGTTTGTTTTTTAGTATCCCAGCAGGATAAGTTAGGAGTTAAAATAATTGTTTTTGGAATTCTGCAGCACGTCTTAACTTTGATGATAAAGAATATATTCTAAGGGCACTAAATGTCCAGATCAATTTCCCTCGTTGTTTATAAGCACAGGATAACTGCAGAATCTCTGATTTACCTACTTGGAAACTGTCAAAATGTTCACTTTCTAAAGAATAATCAATCAGGGTCTGGAAGCTTATCTGTGAGCTCTGTGGATTATCTCTAGCATGCAGAACTTTATGTCACACCCAGCTTCATCATTCTCCTTCACAACCTACTAACCTTTATGTTCCTGGGATTTCTTATGCAGATAACAGATCTCCCATTCTTTAAGTCTACTGAAGAGTTTTTAATTCCAAGATTCAAAAGTTGGTTAGATTCCTATGAAAGATATTTAGAGGTATTATACAATTTCCAATCACCCAACCAATCTCTTAAACATTATGCGGTTCCAGCGCTTTTAAAGACTTGATTTGCTTGGTACTATTAGTTCTGTATTAGCCAGGAGGTAAACAAGTACATCGTACACTTTTATGGTTATTTCTGACAAAATTGTATGGTATGAACTAGTCAAGAATACAACTGATACAACAGTGAATTACAGGCCACAAATCAGATATTTATACCCATGATGGCACCAAACTATTTCTTAATTTATACTAACGTAAGCTATGAGAAAGAAATAAGAAACAAAATTTATTATTAGCTTCCCAGAGTTTTGCATAATTTAATAATTACTCCATTTTTTCTAACATGTTTTGATTCTGTTTTTTTTTCTTTTTATATTTCAGAGTTAATAACCCTTGCCCTTCAACATCTACATTTGTGTGATTTTTCTAGCTTTGTTTTGATAAAGAAAGGATCCCCATTTCCCTTCAGCCACTTACTCTCCATATTACCTTGGGCACATCATGTATCAAACTCTCTCTCTCAAAATGTTGACAATTATAGTACATTCTTCAGAGTTTCCAAGAAGACTGAGTTAGAATTTAAGTAAAACTCTTAACATATTACTTAGCAAGAAATACAATATTACTACCAACTATAAAGAGAAAAAAATAAGGCTATGCTTTTAAAATGACTATTGCCAATGATGATAAATTTTGAGCACTTACTATACATTTATACTGTGTGTTTCAGGTATTTAGGATCTCGTGTAATTCCCAAGAACAGGGTACTATTAGTATTCAGTTTTACAGGTGTAAAATAATGCTAGGCAGGGAAGTTAAATAACATCCCCAAGGTCACATAGCCAATAAATTATTGAAATCATGATTCAGACTGTGTTAGACTAACTCTGGAGTCTACATTTGTATCCATTAGGCTATGCTTCTTCTTATACCAGTAATAATTATAAAAGAGTGATATCAGGGTTCCCAACTGGACACTTTAACAAAAAATAAAAATAAAATAAATAATAAAAATAAAAATAAAAATAAAAATAAAGAAAAAAGAAAAAGAAAGAAAAAGAAAAAGTAAAAACTAAGTGGGAGCTCTTCAAGGTAGTAATCAAGAAAGTGCTTCACATTCTAAGGCAAGATCAGATATTGAAACCTAAGTAGGGATTATGGGTGACACAGAATAAACCAAAACAGCTACCTGACATTAAACAAATACAAATCAATCAATCAATCAATCAACCAAGTAGAAAAATAATATAACTTATAGTTACATAAATATGTAAGTAAATATTCAGAAGTTGGAGGCAACAGAGTATTGATGTATGTATATATTATATGAAATAAATTATATGTAATATATACATATATAATTATATGTAATATATATACATATAATTATATGTAATATATATTTGTGATAGCAATGTATTAAAAGGTACTATATGAAAATACAGTGCATTTGATCTAAAATTATCATGTAAAGTGAGATCAAATATTATAAATATTTCCTTTGAAGATCATTTGTATCACCCAGGATATATTATTAGTATTCCTCAAATGACAATTAAGACCCCTAAAGAATACATTGCAGTTAACTGGTATACGTACACATATCATTGTTTATACTGAAATATTTTGAATGTATAGTCTACCGATAAAATGACAACTCTTGGGATTATCAGAGAAATTCATCTCTTCAGCAAGTTCTAGCAAGTCTACTACTACTTTAGTTCTTTACTGATCTGACTGCAGACCACTCTGAATCTGTCTGGAGATTTCAAAGCATTAACCATCATTCTTTCCATCTTAATTTGATCAGCATCTACTAGTATCCCTCCAATCTGGAGTGACTTCTGAGAGACAAGTGTATTTTCACACAACAGAATCGTTCATAGCTTATTGATTGGAATTAGAGGCTGGTATGTAAGGATGCTTTGCAATTCCTAAGTTTCTATATATACTGAATTGAATTCACCACTGCCACACATGAATAAGAAAGGATCTAGGGGGTTCCTGGGTCGCTCAGCCAGTTAAGCATCTGACTCTTGATTTCGGCTCAGGTCATGATCTCAGGGTTGTGAGATGGGTCCCCGCGTAGGGATTCAAGCTCAGCATGGAATCTGCTTGAGATTCCCTCTCCTTCTCCCTGTGCCCCGCCCCTGTGTGCTTGCTCTCTCTCGCTCAAAATAAATAAAATGTTTTAAAAAAGGTTCTAAATAAAGCTAAAATTCACCTTGAATGAGTGATAGGATATTCAATCTCAATTGTTACTGGTCTATCTCCCTTCACCAAAGAAAACTAAGGAAATGTATTATGCTAAAGAAGGCTCTCCAGTCCTCAGTGCAAATGCAGTGCTCCATGGGTCACCATCCAAGCTGGTCCTCTTGTTAGGAGTTAATTGGACAGTTAGGGAGTTGGGGCCAGGATCCCCAACAAGAAAATATGGAGTCAGGACAGCTAAGATAAAACAGCACTGATACTCTGCTTTGCAGCCTTTGCATAAATGACTTCTGAAAAATGTCCTAAAATAAGACAACCGCAAAGCATTTGTCAATATCATAGGCAAGAGGCAGTTAAAACCTACAACCCCAGATGTCAGCAAAAGAACACCATCAGCATGTGGGCATTAACCTAATAAGTTATATGACCAAAGCCCTGATTGGCACAACTCAGCACACCCTGATTGCTTAAGATAGTTCTGCAAAGAGTTCATAAAAATCCCAATACTTAGAAACTCTGGGGCAACCCACTTAGGTTGGGTTGCCTCTCCAGTAACTCTGTACTCTTGCTTAATAAACTTTGCTTTGCTGCCCACCACTCTTCATTTGATCTACCTCCTCATTCTTCCAAGTGGCATGACGGAGGGCCACAGGCACTAAATGGGACAAAAATCATATAACACCCCCTGTCATGGCTGTGTCTCCATCATTTCCCTTGAGTAGGAGGACCCATGTCTTAAGTAAAAATATCAGCCAAATATCCATAAAATGGGAACAGTTTGCATGTTTGAAAAATATTTTAAGAGTATCTGTGCTCAATATTCATAGATATGCTTGGCTTCCTGTAGCATAAAAATAAACTCTTCACTCAAGTAATTGTTAAATAATTAGAACTATGTGTTCCTTTCTGCTGCTACCAAAATGAAATCTATTGGCAGTTGACTAAGGAGATCAGCTAGCTAGATTGGAGTGGGGGTGAGGGGAATCAATTGTTTCATACATATTATTAGGGACACTTAAACAATTTTATGTACTTTGTAAAAGATGTTGTAATCAACTTAAATGTTTCCAAAACCTTCTTCTGTTCATTTTTAATGGATACGCAGGAACAGATTTTATTAATAAAAAAAAAGAATTCTGAAAAATAAAACATTTTGCAGGGGTTCTTATAATTGACATTCAAAGCAAATTAGAGGTGAATTTGGATGAAAAGTAAAGGCATCCTCTCTGATTGAGGAAACACCAAGATGGGGATTGGGGGTGGGTGGGTTACACATTGGCAAATACCACATAATGAACTTTATGAATGAGGGAGAGAGAGACCTCGTAGGACTTTCACGTTTGAAGGCATATTCTAAGGCACACATACAGATGAATCTGTGAAATGAACAGGAAGCAACCAGATGTGTGCATGTCGCTGTCAGCAGACAGAGAGACCTGCAGAAATGCAGAGGGCATACCTGCCCCTTCATGTACATCAGTAGTGACCAAACATTGGGAAAGTGTCTGCTGAATACCAACTAGGGAACCTATTATGCTTAAAAATATTGCCTTGGACTTGCCTGATAGCCTTGGAGCTGTTCAAGAAGAGCATGGTCAGCGAGGTACAGAGTGTTGGCTCTCTCTGTTTTCCAACTGCATGTCACGATGAGTAACACAAATGGCATTTTTTCTTGGATTAGACGTTGTGTTCATGACTATTGGTTTACTGGCTCTCACAACAAGTTTGTGTGGAGGGAGTTTTATTAGCTCTGTTCTACAATAGCAGAAACTGAAGGTTAGTTTAAATGACTTGCTTCATGTTCTCGCCACCTCTCCAAGTCCACCATCCAAACCAAAAAAACAAAAGGAAAGAAGAAAGAAAGAAAGAAGAAGAAAGAAAGAAAGAAAGAAGAAAGAAAGAAAGAAAGAAAGAAAGAAAGAAGAGAAAAAGAAAGAAAAAAGAAAGAAAGAAAGAAAGAAGAAAGAAAGAAAGAGAAAGAAAGAAAGAAAGAAAAAAGAAAAAAATACATTGAGGAAGCAAGATTTTCAGCTCAGCCTTGAGAATTTTAGGACATAATTCTATACTTATCAAAATTCTATGGTGTGAGATTTTTCTTTTCCTTTTAAGTCTTAATAAATAAAGATTTGTAAGTGTCTTGAGCAGCCACATGCTTCTTTCTGTATCTCAGCTATGCCTACAGAAAGCCTCAGTGGTGTTGTGTTTAAAGATTTTATTTGTCTCAAAGAGAGAGAGGGTATGAGCATGGGGGAGAAAGAAGGGAGAATGCAAGAGACTTCCTGCTCAGCAGGGAGCCTGATTGGGACTCTATCCCAGGACCCTGGGATCATAATCTGAGCCTAAGTCCTGACGCCTTAACTGACTGAGCCAGCCAGGTGCCTCCTGAGAAAGCCTGGTATTTATGGCCACATCCAAAGTTGACACTATCATGCCTAATGGTGAATTATCATAACCTGTTTATAGGTAAAAGAAAAAAGTTAATAGAAGTAACAGCAATAGCATATCATGGTGGTAACTAGAGGCAAAAGAAGAAAAAATTAACTTTCTGTAGCGTTTTCAAATCAGGAACTTTAGGAAAGAAGAAGAATGAAGTTATTGCCCACCCCACCCCCCCCCACCCCCATCCCAAAATCTGGCATTTTTTCATGGCTGTACCAATATGTTTCTAAAGAACCTCTAAAATACATGGCCATAGCCATTTCTGGGTGAAGTGGTCAAAATGCCAGCTAGTTTCTGATATCTTTGTAGTATATTTTTCAAGCTTTTTTGTTTTTTTTTTTTTGAAAGAATTTAGGTAGATTCTCTTGTATTTCCCTTTCTTGTTTTAAACTGGTATTAACTTAATATTACTTTCCTGCAGGATGAGCTATTTATGATTGGGAAGATAAGATGCTGACACCTTAAGTGAATTGGAGACTAATTCAGAACAGCCATTGTTATGCTTATCATTATTGTTTTGTTAAATCATTTGTGGACTAGTTTTTTTTTTTTTTAGGTTGAAGCTCCTGTTCTTCATGTAAACATTTTAGAATTTGAAGGTTTTCAGTCATCTATCACCAAGGATACAAAGCAAACTGGTTTTAAATTCCAATCACAGAACCAAACACACAGTAAATCTCTGGATCCTGGGGGCAAATTGCTGGTTTTAAATTCCAAATAACCAAACCACCGTAACTTGGCTCTATTCCTAATGCATTTCCTATAATACTCTACCTACTTATCTATGATCATCTATTAGTTTATATTATAACTATGATTGCGAACAGTATAATTCTATAAGTGAACATATTCTCTGCCTAAAAAAATAGAAAAGTGGCAGACTTTGGCAGCTTTTAGAATTCATTTTTCATGCTTCATGTGTGTTTAAACCTAAGTAATGATTATTTCTCAACTTCTCCTATTCCAATAATATTTCATTTGAAAAGCCAATGTCATTTGCATGGCAGTGGTACTCTTCTCCCTGGAAGGAATTAATGTCTGTGTATTGGTATTTGTGGGGAGACCCCTCACCAAAATCATTATCAGTGACCCTTCTGCATTTCCTTATGCCCAGACCACATCCTTGAGAGTTATGTCAAAAGCATTCACTCCGAAATATAAAAGTAATTCTTAAAACAAAATAAAATAACTCAAAGAAAGGGCAAAAGATCTGAATAGCCACCTCAGTAAAGAAGTATACACATGGAAAATATGCATATGAAAAGATCCTCCACATCATATGTCATTAGGGAAAGATAAATCAAAACAACTGTGAGGGATCCCTGGGTGGCTCAGCGGTTTAGCACCACCTTCAGCCCAGGGCGTGATCCTGGAGACCGGATCAGTCCCACATCAGGCTCCCTGCATGGAGCATGCTTTCTTCCTCTGCCTGCATCTCTGCCTTTCTCTCTCTCTCGTGTGTATCATGAATAAATAAAATCTTAAAAAAAAAAAAAACTGTGAGATACACACACCTATTAGAATGGCCAGAATCCAAAACACTAACAACACTAAGCACCTGTGAGGCTATAGAGCAGCAGGTGAGCCACTTTGGAAAGATGGTCTTTTACAAAATTAAACATCTTCATAGCAAATAATCAAGCAATCATGTGGCTTGGTGTTTATCCAAAGGAGTTGAAAACGTACATCCACAACAAAACTGCACACAGATGGTTTTGTTTATAGCAGATTTATTCTTAATTGCAAACGTGGAAGCAACCCCACGATGTCCTTCAGGAGGTGAATGAATAAATAAACTTTGATCTATCCGAACAATGGAATATTATTTGGCATTTAAAAACAACAGCAAAACAAAACAGAAGAGCTATGGAGCCATTAAAAGACACAGAGGAATCTTAAGTCCACATTTCTCAGTAAAAGAAGACAATCAGTCATTTGTATGGAATATGGAGGCTACATACTGTACGACTCCAACTATGACATCCTAGAGGAGGCAAAACTAGGGAGACAGTAAAAAGATCAGTGGTTTACAGGGGAAGGCTGAGGATTGGAGGGATGATGAGAATAAGCACAGAGGATTTTTAGGACAGTGAAGCTATTCTGTATGATGCAATAATGGTGGATATGTGACATTTACATTTGCTAAAAAGTAAAACCCATAAAATGTACCATACCAAGAGTGAACCTTAATATAAACTATGGACTTCGACTGATAAAGATATAGGAATATAGGTTCTATTCTGGGTAGTGGGGTGGGTTGTAGATAGTAAAGGATGCTGTGGCACATTATGTAGGAATTCATGATACTTTTCATTTAATTCTGCTGTGAACCTAAAGCTGCACCAAAAAAAAATAATAATAATAAATCCTATTTAAAAAGAGGGGAAATCACTTTCAAAATATGTCCATAGAAGGTAGCAGTACAGGAGAATGTTGGCTTCTCTGTCATATAGCTCTTAAAAGAAAACGACCAGTTTCTCTAAATCCAAGTGCTTTAAACACATTTATCCTTCGGCATTGTCCTTGAGTCCATTAAAAATCTCTTTTATTTCCTCAATCTGTGCCATATTGTGTTGAAAAAATAAAGGACTAGCTTTAACGATGAAGGAATCATTATAAATCATTAATAATTCAAAACTATTAAACAACAAATACAATAGCGGCATTTCTCTTAAGGGAACTAGGCAATGTGCTCTGTGCATTTTGGAGGCTTTATTCTGGCTATCGTTTATCCATCTCTCTGGCACAGATGTGGTTATTTTCCCGCCTTTTCCTCATTTGCATTCTAATAAAGAGTTAGCAGTGAAAAAGAGATTGTAGATTGGAACATTAGAGATTCAAAAGTATTTTTAATATTCCAGAAAGCAAACTTGAATGTTCACTCTAGGTTTTGTGGTAAGACCTGTCCCATCTGTGGAACTGGAATTTTCGCATTTTCTACTGCTGATATCTAGCCCAGCCATGTTGAAAATTAACAACTCTGGGTCAATTCAAGTGTTCTTAAAACTCCTCTGACCAAATGGCTGAAATTAATAATGTAGGAAACAACAGATGTTGGTGAGGATGCAGAGAAAGACGAACTCTCTCACACTGTTGGGTGGGAATGCAAGCTGATGCAACCACTCTGGAAAGCAGAATAGAGATTCCTCAAAAAGTTCAACATAGAGCTACCCTGCGACCCAGCAATTGCACTACTAGGTATTTATCCAAAGGATACAAACATAGTGATTTGAGGGGGCACATGCACCCCAATCTTTACAGCAGCAATATCCACAGTAGTCAAACTACAGAAAGAGTCCAGATGTCCATCAACAGATGAATGGATTAGAAGATGTGGTATATACTTCTTAGGGAATATTATTCAGCCATCAAAAAGAATGAAATCTTGCCGTTGGCAGTCATCAAACCTTGCCATTTGCAATGATGTGGACAGAACTAGAGGGTATTATGTTAAGTGAAATAAGTCAGTCAGAGAAAGACAAATATGATATGATCTCACTCATATATAGAATTTAAGAAACAAAACAGATGAACATAGGAGAAGGGAAGGAAGGAAAAACAAAATAAGATGAAAATGGAAAGGGAGAGGGAGGCAACCATAAGAGACTCTTACTATAAGAAACAAACTGAGGGTTGCTGGAGGGGAAGTAGGTGGAGTGATGGGTAACTGGGTGATGAGCATGAAAGAGGGCACTCAAAGTAATGTGCACTGGGTGTTGTATGAAACTGATGAATTACTAAATTCTACCCCTGAAACTGATAATACACTAGATGTTAACTAACTTAAATTTAAATAAAGAATTAAAAAAATAAAACCCCCTCTGACCAAAATTTACACAGCTAGCTAGAAGAATCAGACCAGTTATTTGGGGGGTATGGTAGTGGTTATTCTCCTAATGGTGGCAAAGATATTTAAGAAACTAGAATCACAGAATGTAAAATTCAGCATCATGTTAATACTGAAGCATCATTACATTTTTTCTCAAATTATGAATGGTTTTAATATTTGGGATTAGAGGTTTATAGTGAAGGGCTAGTAGGGAAGTGAAGGTCAGGGAAACCAGCTCCCAAGTGGGAGCTTCAGCACTAGAACGGATTCTCAGGATCTTGCTTACAGTGTCTCCAAATCTCAAGAATCCCTGAGATTAAAAGAAGAATAAGAACCCCTGGGAATCTCCTAATGATTTATATCAGTCTGAAGTTCCTATGTGGATAATTATCAAAAGTTCAGTGAACACACATTCTGCTTCAGACATCCTGTCAAGGCCATTCATCCTTCTGTCCAGACTTCCCAGTTGGACTCCAATACCTGCCTTTCTTACTTGTTAACCCTGAATCAGATACATGAGCACATTCTGGAAACTGTAGCTCTCAGTTCCTTCTCTGCACTTACAGGAAAACCTGAGAAGGAGCTGGCGGTGATGTCCAGTGAAAACAGTCAAGTGCATGTACCATGATCCTGCTTCTTTCACTTTAAGTATCCAATTCAATATATCTACATACGTATTTTTTTCTACATACATATTTTTAAAAGCAATTACAACCCTGACGTATATGCCTGAATGGCTTATTTTACTATTTGGAATTTAAAATTCAAGAATGAAAGAAAAAGACGTTTGGGTATACGGAGCTTCTTGGATCTATAGATTATTGGCTTTCATTAAATTTGCGACGTTTTTGGCCATTATTTCTTCCACTAGTTCCCCCCTTTCACTCTCTTCTCTCCTTGTGGCACACTCATTACACACACGTATGCTTGGTAGTGTTTCAGAGATCTCTGAAGTTTTGTTAATTTTCCCATTGATCTATCTTCAACTTCATCGATTCTTTTTTATTTTCTTTTTCCTGCCCATATGACTCTTCTGTTGTAACTGTCAAGTGAACTTTTCATTTTAATTATTTTACTTTCCAAATCCCAAATCCTCATTTTTTTTTCTACAACTGCCATCTCCTTAATACGAGTTAATACAAGTTTCTGTTCATTGAATCATTGTCATCATACTTTCCTTTTACTCTTTCAGTATGGCATTCTTTAGCTATTTGGATTCCTTTGAATCTAAAACCAGGGCTGGGGGGACATACACACACAGTTTCTATTGATTACCCCTCTTTTTTCTGAGTTTGAGGCACATTTTCCTATTGCTTCACATATTTTTCTGTGGAATATTGCATATTTCAGACAATATTGGCTTTTTTTCTCCTGAGAATTGTTTTGGCTTTTGTTTTGTTGTTGTTGTTATTGTTGTTGCTTTGTTTTGTTTTTCTTCATTAAATCTGTGATGTATGTCTCCCTCTAAATGTGTGGCTTTGGATGTTTCTGCTGAGTTGTTTTTGTTATTTTATTTTTATTTTCAAGTTTGCTTTCCTATGTGTATTTCCTAGGAATAGCTTACTGTTCAGTACAGGATTAAAGATTATTTTCAAACACCTCAAACTTATGAGTCTTTCTACTCTCTGCTGACAATCTGTATGCAAGTTAAGGAACAGATTCAAACAGGCTGCTTTAGATTTATCCTTTTTTCTTTCTTTTTTTCTTTTTCTTTCTTTCTTTCTTTTTTTTTTACTATCCATAGAACTTTCTTGTGTCTCCTTTGAGCGTGTGCCCTGGCACCAAAGGCCAGAGATGTACAAGCAGCTTAAATCCGTTGTGATCTCTGCTGTATACCCACATTGCTTCTGGCCAATCCCAGATGTGTAGAAAGCTTATCAAACCCCCTATGTGTGCTCATTTACTGGAACTCTTGTTTAATCACTAGCTATGCAAATTTAAGCAAATAGAGCTCCTAGCCTCTCTTTTCACTTGCATCAGGATTGCCCTTGTATTAGTTAGGGTTCTCCAGAGAAACAGAACAAATCAAATACACCTACAAACACACATACACACATATATATGAAAATACATGTGTATTTTTGCATATTTACATTTAATCATGTGTTTATGGAAACTAGGAAGTCCATAATCAGGTATCTGCAAGGCATCTGAGACCCAGGAAAGCCAGTGGTTAGTTCTAATCTGAGTCCAAAGCCTTGAGAACCAGGAGTGTCCATGATGTAACTTCTAGTCTGATAGCAAAAAGCCAACCTCCAGCTCAAGCAGTAAGTCAGAGAAAGAGAATTCTCTCTTCTTCTGTCTTCCTCCATTTTATTTAGGCTTTCAACAGGTTTGCAGATTCCCTACTTGGGGAGGACAATCTGCTGTACTTACTCTATGGGTCCAGATACTAATATCTGCCTGAAACATTCTCACAGACACACCCAGAAATAATATTTAACCAAATATCTGGACATCCTGTGACCCACTCAAGCTGACCCATGAAATTAATCATCACAACACTTTAATAATAGTGTTCTAAATTCTGTGTAATCTTACTAGCAGTGACAGTGACAGCCTGCCTCTCCCTGGCTGAATTATCATGGGCAGAGCCAGTGAGGTCATGGGATCCATCCTAGGCAAGAACACCATAGGCTCATGCTGTTCTTACCCAAAGTTTCATAGTATTCATGAATAGATGCTGTTTACACTGATGTTCGATGTTGGGTGATTTCTAGATTTTTAGCAATCTGAAATGATTGTGTTTGACAGTTTTGCCCAGTTTTATGGTTCCTTTCGGTTAGAAGATAGTTGGCTTCCTAATCCCATTATGCTGGGAAGGAGATTTTATTAACTATAAATTTATCTAGAGTATATAACTCCTTTTCAACATATCCCTTTACCATTCCAAGCCTGTGCAAAAAGAGACACACACAGAGGATGAGAGAGAGACAGAGAGAAAAAGAGAGAGAGAGAGATCAGTGATCCAGAAAATGTATCACTTCACAACACTTCAGCAAAAAGATCTTGCCCTTTCAACTCAAATGAACCTTGCTTTGAATCTTGGAATTATAACTTCCTACTATATGTACTCTGGAAAAAAACACTCAAACTCTTTGAGCCTCCTCTGTAAAACAGGAATCTTAGCTGGGTTTTTGTAAAGACAAAATGCCTTGGCTATAATGTGTACTTAATGAATGCTCGTTTTCTTTATTATACCCCTTCTCTTTGCTTTCCATAAGCATATGCTATGTGTAACTGCCTGATTTTATGTTTGGTGTTTAAAAACTGCATTAGATCGTGTATTTGGTTATTGATGTTTAAAGAGTACATAGCTAGAATTATTGGTAATTCAAGAGACACAATGGAGAAATGGTTTCTGAAGCAACCAACACCCCTCTGGTTTGATGCCCAAGAATGCAGCCCTATTCTTGTGTTTTTACAAGCCTTATGTTGATTTATGTTTGCAAATGTACTTTTGGTAGTTTTCTTAGGCTATATTCCCAGTGTCTTGCTTTAGATAACCATTGTATATATATTTTTTGCAGTATTTTCTAAGTGTTACAAGGAAGAAGGAATGAAGGGGATAAAATGCATGTTAGTTTTTGTGGGATAAATTCCAAACCAACTGATTCTAGTGGAACTTCCCTTTTTTTCCCCCCAATCTTTCTCTTGGTCAGTTATAATATCATTACATATAGCATTAATATCATTACAGCACTCTCAGTGTTTCTTCTCTGAACAAATTCACTCAACCACAACTAGTTACTAGACTAGTATTTCAATTCTAAGTACTGGTCATGACTAGGAAGTGAAGCAAAGAAAAAACCTTTGTAATAACAAAGGTTATAGTCTCATTTAGAGAATATATCCATTTTCCTGCATCTTGCTTATATACATTTCATTTTATGTGTATGCCTAAATACATTGTGAGTTTGACAAACCTATACCGTAATTTTGAAAAATGAATCTGCTTTTCTCCATGACTATTAACTCTTAATAGTAAGAGACATGATTTATTTTCCCCTTGAATTATTACCTCTCTCATAGGAGAGAGTATCAGACATCAAAGATCAACCTGGCTTTGTAGAAACAACACTGGAATTGAAGTGGAAATGGAACACAAAGTTTTCTCTGTCCTGCCCTCATTGTATGATCTTGGTTAAGTAAATCAACTTCTCTGAATTTTGCTTCCCTTCTATTCAGTAATGAGATTATTTAATCCCAAAGTTTCCTATTGCTGATAAAATGCTATGACTCTGCAATCCTCTTACATTGGTCTGAATTTTATCTATGATGTCTTTAAATAATTTATAAAATAAATGCTGCTATTTGCTGTCTGCCTGATTATACCTAAGGTTCTCTGGTATATTTGTTCCATTAGGTGTTGGATGTTATTTTCAGAGATACGATTTAAAGTTTCCAGGCAGCTAGACTAATCTCTTTTGAGATTGGGACCTCATTTGGTTATGGCCTCACATTAATAATCAGTTTATTGTACCATGAACTTCCCCACTAATTCATCTTATATTTGTGAATCTATATTATATCTATATTTATATCAATTTCTAGATCGGGACATTTAAGAATATGATTTGAGAACATTCCAGAATAGGATCTCTTTAGTCCTGTTCTTAAGCCCTAGAGTACCTTAAGATTTATTTCTTTATTTAGAACAATCTCTTCTTTCAGTGCACTAAATTATTATATCCCATCTACCTAAAAGCTTTGAAAATATCTTCAAGTGTTCAATTTACATCTGGTGGTGAGAAGAGGCATGGGGAACATAAACTACTGGCCAGACCCTGTTCAGAATTCTTCTATTTGCTTAGCTCCATTGTGACTCCAGCAAAGAGTTAAGCTAAAAAAAAAAAAAAAAAAAAAATTCCTTAACTCATGTACCTTCAGTGTTCTGTGGGAACAATGGAATAGAAAAGCAGCACATTATAGGCCTCACCCAAAGAAGGGGCTCAGGTTTGTACATTTCAACCTCATCTAGTCTCCATCTTATTAATGGTTTAATTTTGGCAGCTACACACCCAAGAGTGAAAGACATAAAATCCACAATTTTACCACAGCTGTTTCCTACTTCCTCTACAAAATTATTTAAACACCTTGTGACCTAAGGGGAAAGGATAAATGAATGACTTTCCAAATGAATTATCTCCTGTCTGCTGTGTCATTTCAGAAGTATTTGCTAATGGACAGAATAATCTTTCACAATTATCTTTCATGATCTGGAGATTTAAAAACTGTACTTAATCCCGGTTCCTATGTTTTCATTCTTAGAACTGCACTTTACATAGAAGCAGAATTGCTATAAGAAATATGGAATCATGCTTCATTTGAGAAAGCAGAGAGGATTTACTAAATACTCTAAAATCCTTCTGAAAATCTTGTCTTCAGGAGGGAGCTTCAGGATCACATCTTTAGGATTTGGAAACGTAAATTGTGCTGCCAAAGAGTTTTCTTTTTTTATAAGTAGTGAGCTATACAAACATGTTTTGAAATACCATTTTGAGGATACAAAGTCCAGATTCATATTAAAATTCAAAGGAAATTGAATTACATAGTGGTAATAACACCCCTACCTGATCATCTGTTAGTAATGCCATGGTAAATATAATTTCAGTGATAAATCTCTGCCAGTACTACCATGTCCCTGTTCCACAACCACAGAGCATATACACATACACAAAAAGGAGTAAGACAAGGAGGGGGGGAAAAAGCCACTAAAACACCTCACATAATAAGTCAACACTTACAGTATTAAAATATCAACCCTTTGGACAAAAGAAAATAGGAATGATAACTGATCCTAAGTCAGGTACAATCTTGAATATTTCTTTCATCAATAGAGATCTTGCAGCTGAAGTTATGTGAGAAAGGTTAATTAGATTAAAATTAACTCTACCACTGACTATGGGGATCTTAATCATGCAAATGCTTGAATCTTACTATTTTTTTTTTTTCAGCTTGATACCCAGAGGTGATGTTTGCTTAGCTCAAAATGACTTTTTTCTCTTGGCCACAACACCCAATGGAATGTGTCTCCGGCAGCCAAAATTGAACATAGTTGATTGAACAAGGGTAAGCACTTGAAAGGAATGGGACCAATAAGATCCTCTCCCCTAAAAGCTGGACAGAATGGCTAAGTGGTTCTCATCAGCTTGAGAGAGAGAAAATTTCCGAGGTTAACACAATCATTTCACCTGAATTCACTATTGGCAAATAATGCCATTCCATGAAAAGGTATGACGGATATGTCCAGAGAGATTACAAACATCTCATCCTGGGTTCCTTAAAGTCTCCATTTCTTCATTCCACTTGTTGCCTACTTTCTAACCCTGATTTCTAGAGACATTGCTCACTATTAATAAGCTTCTTTTCTGATACTTAAATGAACAAAAATTGATTTGAATGGTTATACCCCCAAATTCCTGTCTCATACAGGTAACTATAGAATATAATAACTACTTTAACCTAACTATACCTAATTTTAGAAATGAAAATGAAATGTAACAATGTGATGACAATTCTGAGAAATAGAAATTCTAAAGAACATACTACAGTTTTTAATGACACATTGCAGATAGTGATTATTGAATATTTCTTGAATCTTTTTTACTCATTTAAGGGTAAAATTTTTTAACAATATATGTGAGTAGGGTATCTTGAAAAAGCCACAGTTTAATTGGCATATCAAATCACAAACTGCTTTGGGGAAATATTTTAATATTAATCTGGTTTGTGTCTACTTAGTGTGAAAAGTTCCGAGTTTTTTCCCTCTCAACCAATATTCTCTGAAATTTCTTGCTCTCAGAATGTGTAGAAAGACAACATATTATCCTTTCTCCAACTGGAATCATCACAACGTTGGTTAGGCTTTTATTTCTCCTATAAAATGTCTTTTATTTAATAGGATCTATTTCCCAGGTGTTAAATTTTCCAGAAGAATAATTTCCCTTGTTTTAACTCCTGGCCTGTATGGCATTGGTCTCTCTTGACTAGTTACTTGCATATAAAAAGAGTTAATTTAAATTCAAGTCCCGCAACCTATTTTCCACTGTTTGTAGATGACATTATGTAGTGGAAACTAATATAGGTCCTTGTTAAAATGTTTTTCTATTTCAAAAGTGATTTATTTTGAATTCAATTTCCCAGTTATTAATATAAACATCTAATTCAAAAATGTAATGTCTTAATAACAAAGTCCATTGAATTGGGACAAATTTCTGTCTGTTTCAGGAGACTGGGGTAGAAATCTTTATATGGGTAGAGTTCTATTGTCATTTTAACATTAATGCATGTGGTATCATAAAATCCATATTGGTATAAACATTAGTCACTAGGCCACAGACTTCCTTTTTCATTTTATATATGTACCAAAATGATGCAAAACATGTTATACTAGGGGGTAGCTTTTTATACTTCTGGGTCACCACTTGTTGGAAGAGAGAACAATGGGCTAGATCTAGAGAGAAAGAGATCTTTCTTTCTTTCTTTCTTTCTTTCTTTCTTTCTTTCTTTCTTTCTTTCTTCTTCTTTCTTTCTTTCCTCTTCCTTTAATACTGGCTACAAGTAGGCAAGTTTAACCAAGAGGAAATTTAAAATATCATCTTGTTAACATTTTTCCACATCTGCAAGGCCTATCCTTAGAAGATTTAATTTTAAAAAGATTTCCTCTTATCATGAACAGGTTATGACATAAGCCAAGTACTAAATTCTAGTTTAATATCTTCTTAGAGCAGTTTTCTTAGAATCCTGTGAAGTTCTGTGTTGCTTTATTCTCCCCTTCTTGCCTGCCACTTTCCAAAACTTCCTGACTCCCTTTCTCCATGATTTGTAATCTCTGTGATCCTTCAAGGCTCACATAAGACCTCAACAAAACTTTTCTCAAAGTTCAAGGCAACAGCTACTTCTTCCCATACTTGATTTATCATAATAGGATTCATGCTTGGCATTTAGTGGTACAAGGAGAAATAAACATTTATTAATGAATGGTTCCTCTTTGGTAGATATTTTTAGTCTATTATAATTTCTAATTCATCTCTCATTTATCTAATTTGGTAAACTAATAGAATGATTCCTCAAAGTACAGATATTACAATAACAATATCTTCTGTCCTTTGCCATCACCCAAGTAAGCTTTGAAAAACACTTATGTTTGTCTTACAGAGCCAGTCTTCTTTTGATTAGGTCTTAAATAGCTCCTAATTCTACTGAACATACATGAAATCTGTAGGATTAATTTTCTTTTTCCCTCCTTTAATTAGATCCTTCTTTTCTTCATAATCCATTATCATTTCTTGAATATAAATAAAAAATACATAAATGGACAATTAAGCTAAAAAATAAAGCATGACATCATATTGGGCAAACAAGCTATCAACATAGGTTAGTTAAATAATAATTGAAGATATATGTATACAGTGCCACAAGACAAGGTATGTTCCATTGGTGAGGACAACGGCTCATGTAGTTTCACAGGAGAGAGAGGTTACATTCATCATGAATGAACTGAGACAACTGCATAGAAGAGGGGACTTTTTCTCTGGGCCTAGAAGAATTGTTTGAAATGGGAGCAAATGCATTTTAGGCAAGAGAGGTAAGTATGAAGAAAGGAAAGGAAGTAAGATAATGCAGGGATTGTTGGATTGACTAGCTAGCAGTAAAGAGCAGACAAGATTAAAAAGAAAGATGAAAAACAAAACAAAAGACTAAAAGGGAAGATGGATTGTTGGACAGTAGAAGGTCTGAATAGCATGCTAAGAATTTAAGGGTTTACCCTTGAGGAAATGAAAGAAACTGAGTTTTAAAACCAGAATTAAAGTGTCACATTCTAAAGACTTAGCTTGTTGCAGATTTAGTTAATTTGATAAGGAAGAGACTGAAGGAAAGGAGATGGGGACTGTTGATGGAGCACTGAAGGGAACTATGAGAGCTAAAGTGAATATGTGGCATCACCAAAAGAAAAAACAAAAATAACTGCTGCATGACATGGAAAGAGGAACCCACTGGGCTTGGAGACTCAAGGAATTTTGTAAGGTTAAAGCATCAAAAGTCCCAAACTGATACTAAAAGAAAACAGAAAAAAGAGAAAAGAAAAGAGAAAAGAAAAGAAAAGAAAGAAAGAAAGAAAGAAAGAAAGAAAGAAAGAAAGAAAGAAAGAAAGAAAGAAAGAAAAGCATGTCAAAAAGAAGAGGGAATATTCATCTTTGGAATTACTTAGTAATGAAAAGTTTATTCCCCTCCAGTGGAGAGTTCACAGTTACACTGGTATGCTCCTTTCAACAACTAGGGTCTTCCAACTACTTGAATACCCTTGATTTTAGAAGTATTCTTTTTCAATTGTGTGAATCTACATAGCTCCTGAGAGTAAGACGCTACAATGTATTGAATGCACAGCACACCAAATCTCCCAGAATATCCTTTATGGGGACAACTCTCTAAAAAACTATTGAAAATGTGTTGAATTTACATACTCATAACCTGACACAAATTTCTCCTTGTTGCCCAACCTCTGACCTTCCCCATACACACACATACGCACACACACAAACACACACACTCTCTCTCACACACACACATTCTTAACTGGCTTTTTAGGCTGCAACAGAAGTCACTTTGTAAGTCTGCTCAAGGAAGATGCGATTAAGATAATTTGAAATAACCATTTTTCCCCACCTTGGCTTATTAAAGCTAGATGTTTATCTAGAGGCATTCTGCACCTAACTATAAGTTGGGAGACCCCAGTGTCAACAGTAGTAGCAAAAAATGAAAATTACTATAAAAATTCCATATTTTAAGAGAAAGGTATCTTTTAACAAAGTTTATAAATTGAGATATGCAAAATGAGTTTGTAATCTGTGGAAAATCTGTCTCAGGATATTTGATATAAATGCATTATATGTAGGGGTACATACTTTTAAGAGCAAAACCAATGCTCTTAATTGCTCATAAAAGAGTGAATAATTAATAGATCTATTAAGGCATACCTTCTATACTTTATGAATTTAATACTGAAAAGTAGTATAAATAAGAAAAAGCATTGAGCAAGGAAAACAGGCTATTGAACTGAATTCTGAAGTGTGTGTGTGTGTGTGTGTGTGTGTGTGTGTGTGTGGCTGGAGGTGGAAGTTTGAAATGCTCTTAAAATTATTTTTATAAATAGAATACTATCAGAATACTATTTTAAAGAAAAATAAAGTTAGGAAATTTAACTCATTCACAAATGGCAGGTTAGGAAGATGATGGAGACTTTAATTGGGAACTCATTTAAAAAGCTGCTCTGGTAAATCCATGCTGTGGATACCTCTCCTCTCCATGTATGTAGAGATGGCCACTATTGCAGGAACACAGGTTATAAGTAAATTCTAAATAAATTGCAAAGAGCTGAGGGCCAAGACGTGTGGCCATCCAAGTAGAAGGGTAAAGTACTTTTCTCAGCCACGCTGCTCATTCACTTGGTAAATCACAAGGAAACTGTCCTCTGTGGGATCTCAGAATACGTTAGTTCTCAAGCACAAGGGTGAGAACCGTCTTGACATACTTCCTCTCAGGGTTAAATAATCTGGATTCTGAGAGTCCATGGAGAAAGAGAGATGAATTAGAGGAATTAACCTGGGAACTTATCTTAGTCACATGTGTGCATTTCAGCGAGTGCAACAATCTAATTGTTTTTTTTTTATTATAGTGAAAGGTTATCTCTAATTCGTACTGATAGGAAGCCACGAGCTGTGTTCTGAACAATTTACTAAATATAAACGGCTGATACATGCTTTCCTGATCCAAATGAGGGCTTTTCCTACTTCTCACATTTTGATGGCTTGCTCACTTGTTTGTTTCTCCAAATTCTTTGCACTGCAGATCTTGGATCTGTTACCTTTGTACAAAGCGAGCCAATTGGGGAAATCCGCTCTCACTGCTCCTCTACTGAGGAAGAACAACAGTGGATTAATGATTTCGATGTTTCAGGCAAACTAGCTAATTCACATACAAATTAAAATTTAATGTAACCTATGATAGTTTTATTGCATGTTATTGCTTCAAAAAAAAAAAAAAAAGAAAGAAATCTTCCACCCCTTGGAAGTTTTTCCTAATTAATTGTAAATCTGTCCATTGCATCCTGCCCTAATTAAAAAAAATTAATTAATTTAAAAAATAATAAATGCCATGATTCCTGCTTTACCTATCATCCCACAGTACATATTGACGTCGTTTTTATGGGCATAATGTTAGTGGGCAAAAATGTCAATGCATAACATTAATATGTAGCAATATTAATGCCAAACAATGATTTAAGCCGCAGGAAAATCTTATAGGTCAACTTCTAGTTGATTGCTATCTTAATAGGAGAGTAAAAAATGTTATACATCCCAATACTCCCAAAAGTGATTCTCCAAAGGGTGATTTTGCCCCTCAGGGTACGTTTGGCAAGGTCTGGAGAGTTTTGATTAGCCTGGCTGGAGGGGGTTTACTACTGACATCTAGTGGGTAGAGGTCAGGCCTGCTGGTAAACATGCTGAATTACAAAGAACGGGCCACCCCTACCCCAAAAAACAATTCTCTAATCAAAATGTAAATAGGATTCCTATTTTCCCTTTTCCTGCACTATAAACTAACAAACTTTTTTTCACTGATGAAGGGTTTGCTTCCTATTTTAGGGAATTGTGTATATGTGTGTGTGTGTGTGTGTGTGTGTGTGTGTGTCTGTAGGCTGAGGAATGTATAGGCTGAAGATAAAATAAATTCTCTCGACTTAAACAAGCCAGAAGCAAAACATGCCTTCCTACCATTGCCTAATATAATAATTAAAATTACTAAATCAAATTTCAAAATCCAACTTACTGAGAAGAAACAAAGAGCATATGTTCTCTGTAGAGTATTAGAATAATGCATTGGGTCACCATTAATTATTAAATGAAGCTACAAGTATGACAATAGCAAAAATATAAAAATGTAATATGTAAAAAAATGTTAAAAAGTAACAAAAAAAAGTAAAAATGTACATTTTTGTCCCTTATTCATAAAATGGCAATTTTCTGCAATGGCTAATCTCTGAAGTTGGGAAGGACAAAAAAGGAATTTGATGTTCCTCTTTACATTTATGATTTAATTTCCAGAGTGACTTCTTATTGTAACTGAAATTCTTTCTTGACTAGAGGTCCATCTGGGACTATTTATAAAATAAACTGTATTTCACAAGTCCTTTGCAAAGCTAATCAACAATGACAGAAAATAGCCTAGAATTGCCTTGGGCTAATTGTGGGTAGAAACTGTGCAAAGAGACATAAGGGAACCATTTGGAATGATGGAGATATTCTATATCTTGATAGGGGTGGTGATTGCATAAGTGTGTGTATTTGTCAAAACTCATTGGATACACTTAAAATGGGTGCACTTGAGTATAAGTAAATTGTATAATAATAAAGCAGGGTGGGTTTTTTTTTTTAATTGCCTGCTTTGGATAATAAATCATATGGCTATTTTACTCCTAAATCTAGTCAAAGTAGCATCTCACACTCAGATTTGGTAATCAAGTAACACATTATTTTATGTGTGCAATGGCTACGAACAACTAGAACATCCTCTGTGTGCTCTGCCCATACCAAATCATTTCCTTCTCTTTGTTTTAAAGATGAGGAAACAGAACCCAAAGATTTTGATAGTAAAAATATCCTTTACTTTGAAAAAAAAAAAAGAATATCTAAGGCATTCACACTATTATAATTACATTACTCATAGGTAAATTATGAACTCTGGAAACTAGCTACCTTGCTTTTTTTTTTTTTTAAAGATTTGTTTATTTATATTAGAGAGAAAGTGGAGGGAGGAGCAGAGGGAGAGGGAGAGATTGAATCTCAAGCAGACTCCCAACTGAATGTGGAGCCAAATGCTGAGCTCAGTCTCATGACCCCAAGACCATGACCTGATTTGAAATCAAGAGTTGGAGGCTCAACCAACTGAGCCACCCAGGTGCCCCTGGAAGCTAGCTACCTTTCTGAAGGACACACAGTTATATAGTGAATATGCCAAGAACACAATGTATACTTTCCTTAGCTTTTCACCATGATGTTTGGGCTGATCCTGTAATACATTAGATCTAACCTGGATGGAAAGAGAACTGTATGAATAATTAAGTTGGGTCATATATACTCCAGATCTAACCCGGCATAGTTGGGATTTCTGACATAGGGTCACTATAGATGCTATTTTCTCTGTCATTTTTGACATAATGTATTGCATTCTATAACCTAAAAGAGCTCATGACTATTTGTTTTTACATTGAGATGGGACAGACATCCTTTCCTTTTAACACAGGTACAAATCAAGATACACCAAGTAAAGACACCTAAAATTGGTTTATCTTAAACTTAGCTTGATGATGGAAAAGTTGATGAGACAGTGTGTCAGTGAGGTTCCTAATAGGAAACAAATGGAATAATCAAACAAGGAAAACCTGAGAACATCTGGTTGACAAAGGACCCATGTGGGGGTCTGGTAAGGAAAGCACAAAGATAAACGGCATGAGAGGGCAGCAAAATGATTATATCACTCCTAGGATCAGCAGATAAAATATAAGGTGCTCCATTAAATTTATATTTCAAGTAAATAACAAATAAATGTTATAAATGTTTTAGTATAAATAGGCCATGTTCTCTTGCTTTTTTTTTTTTTTTCCCCCTAAATCTTGTGACTCTAAGTCTACTCCTCTCTACCAAATAAAACACAGAAGAACAGAGCCAGCTTCTGGGCAGACCAGAAGACAGGGATTTGGACAAAGCAGATAAGATGTCACAAGTAGAGGAGAGAGAGAGTGAGGGACCCCCACAGTGAGGGAGCCTGTGGATGAGGCATCTGGCCTCACTTTTCTCCCACTGCCTGACTTCGACACAAACTTCCCAGTGTCTGAACCCCAAAAGACCAGCTTCCTAAGACAGAGCACAGGAAAAAAGGAAGGGCAGAGTGAATCTGGTGAAACAAATAGAAACTATCTAGTCCAGAGAGGATTACATTCCTAGCATAGCCAAGGCGGTGGCCACACTTTGGACAAAGGAATTTAATACCTGAAGTGACACCTGATTCATAAGTGAACTTAAAATTCATTTCAAAAATAAAATCAATAGGAATATATAAACTGATGTACATAGTATATTTTTATTCAAAATATTTATCCTGTGTAACACAGTTCTAAACAGGGAACATAAATTGTACCAAAAAAATACATGAAGTGACTCAATGGAATACTCAAGAAAACCAGGTTGCCACTTCTTTCAAAGAGGAAAAATAAGTCAAAATGGAAACCAGATTACAGCATCCACATAAGAAAAAAAATTATGATAGTCCGAGCCTATGGCATTTCTCTTACAAAAGCAGGTAAATGAAGGTCCAAACTTCTATAGAGTAAATCCAATATTCCTTTATGGATAGATTGTTTTAAGATTTAAAGACTTTTAAAAACCATTCCAGATATGTCACTCTACAATTATATTGCTTATGGTAGCCATTGCTTATGATGACACATAAATATTTTCTGACCAAAGCATTTTGTAAAATTTATCTGCACTCATGATTTCAGATACCTTAAAAATGTTCATGATAAGGGAAAACTTAAATAGTAACTTACACAGTACGATCACAAATCATGATAAAATAAACATGCAAAAGCATAGACACAAAATACATGTGCATACATATCTATCCGGAAATACATGCACAAAAACAATGACATTACTTGTAATTCTGGATATAGGAACTACGGGTGACATTTTATCATATTTTTACTTTACTTTCTAAATGTACCATTCTAAATGATTTTTTATAATCAGCCAAAAGAAAATAAGTAACATTTTAATATTCTTTTGTGAGGGTTTTATGTTCTAGAATAATCATTTTAATTGTCCTTTTACATTACTTGTGATTCTGGTGGAAAAATGATTCAAAAGAAGAACATACTTACTCTAGGATAACACGTTGGAAATACCCCAGAGAAGAAGACTGTAACTTTGTGTGTTCTTTTAGTTTTCATAGTAAAATGGAAATTGTTTGTAGTTGTTGCCAAGAATAAGGCTTTGTAACTTTGAGTTTGGCACACACCATATACTACATATCACTATCCAAATGTTGCTGGAAAATCTGAAGACTTTTTTAGACACTTTTACAAGAGTGAGCGAAGTATTATCTTATCACAGTTAACAATTATATGTTCATTCTCTTGAATGAGTACAGGGGAAAACATCAAGGGACATTTCTGGCCTGGCATCCTGAGTCTCCATATTTGGCATTGGAATGACTATCACTCCATAATTGGGCTAGTGTCCAGGGAAAGTAGAAATGGCTCACGGTAGGGGACATGCACTTGGCAGTGTTTGGGCCATTTCTCAACATTTCAGTAACTGGAATGCCTCATTTCTCTGTGTCGACAGTCCTGAGTAACATAGTAGTACCCAGGAGATCATTTAAACTCTAATTTTTTTTTTTAAATAGGTAGCTTTTCCAGGCAAGCATAGCATTTTGCATCTTAAGCCCTGTCATCACCCATAGGAAAAAAATATATATGATGTATTTCCTTTCATGCATCTAAGTTCAAATTTTTGAGGTCATTCTTTTTTTTTCCAAATAATCGCTGGATACAGTCCTTTTTTTTTTTTCTCTCTCCTTTCTAAGTTTCAACAGCTTACCCTTAAAAGACATAGATTAAAGAAATGCTAAGACTTGCATTTTTTTCTAAAACAAAGATTAGTGCTCACTGTATGAAGCCAATATCCCTCTATAGGAAAAAATGATATTAATAATTAGAGGATTTCTAAATTGCTGAATAAGGATGTGGCAAGTGTTTTATTTTTTATTTTTAAGTGCATTCTGAAGTCTCGGGGTGTGGCTTGCAGCAAATACAAAACAGGACATTGTCAAGTTAACAGAGAAGAGAATGTGAGGCCCAAATTGCTTATTTCAGTTTGAGCTTCTGCTGCAGGTGGATAAACAGGGTCCACTGGAAGGGCCCAGTATCATTTACTCACTGGGTGATAAGAGAATAATGTATGGTCCCTACCACTCCATGTTAATTACAAAAGAAGAATAGTGTTCTTTTTAGCTCCGTGTCACCAAACTATGTGAGACAGTCAGGAATATTTAGTGTTTAGGGGAGAGAACTGAATCACAGTAGCAACAATTTGGTCAAATTATGTTCTTGAGGTCTTTCATTTGTCCTCCCCCAAAACATCCATACTTGTTGTCGGGCATATTCAGCAATTAATAATTAAATTATTTTAATTTTAAAATTAAAATTTTTAGGATAATTTTCAAAAACTTTCCTTGAAACACATACACTCCCACCGTTACATGCATACTTTCCATATGCCGCATCTATTAGAATTAACTCAAGACAAAAAATGAGAATGCGTCCCTGTATATTAGGAAATTCTTAAGGCTAGCAACTAGGAAATACTCACATAACAAACCTGTAAGCAGTATCTCCATCCCAAAGAATGGAAATGTGAATAAATTCAGGGGTAGCTTACTTTTTCACTGTGGAATAACCACTTCAACAGGATTTTAGTTATAGAAGTTAATATTAGGACCTGGGTTTGATTTGGGAGGGGGAGGGCGTTCCGACACCTGATGCAGATTTTCTAGTATTTTAAATTGGTTATACTTAACAGATCTAAGTCTGCACAGCATTCTTCTTTGCTCTTGTTTGATTTTGCATTCCCTTTATCAAATTCTAATGCCTTATTGAGGGGCGAAAATGTGTCACTAGGAGGTAATGCATTTGGTCCTTAGTGATTTGAAGGAGAGACACATGGACACAATGAAAATGCAATCCTGACCTTCCTCTCCTACTGGGTGACACAGAATGAACTGCGATGGCTACAGTTCCACACATTGCTGCTGTCGCATGTACTGCACTTGCAAAGACTGTGTAGCCTATCTTTGTGAAATATGCCAAGGTACTTCCTCTTGTGTACTAATTAATGAGTGGCCTAAGGGATGCCAGAGGGCAAGGCTACTTCTCTGGCTAAAAAGTGGGTTTCTCTGAGGCCCATGGGCACTCCAGGCTTTGGGGCTCCCCATCAGATCTTTTCTGGGGATACCTGCTCTGACCATGACTATTCCAGGACCTAAGAGTTCCTGTATCTAACTGTTGTCATTAGCTAATCTTTCTATTTTATTTTCCTTCTATATTTTCTGATGCAAGAACTCTGAAAAGATGCTTCATGTGATTTGGGAAAACAGAGACACTGCTCTGGTTTTATCCTCCCATGAGATACTGTGGATATGAGAGAGCAGGCATAGCATTGGGAAAAGCAAAATCCAGGGCACCTGGATGGCTCAGTGGTTGAGCATCTGCCTTTAGCTCAGGCCCTGATCACAGGGCCTGGATGGGGTTCCCTGTGGGGAGCCTGCTTCCCTCTGTGCCTATGTCTCTGCCTCTCTCTCTGTGTCTTTCATGAATAAACAGATTTTTTTTTTAAAAAAAAGGAAAGGAAAAATCCAAAATCTTAAGGAGAAACAGCAAGTTAAATATGGCAGATTTCTTCTCCTCCCCAGCCTCATTAAAATAACAATAAAATTAACATTAAAAGAAGGAGAAAAAAAAAGAAAAAATAAATAAAAGAAGGAGAAACTCTACAAAAACAAAAAAAAATAGAGAGAACTCAAATACAATTCAGAAATTTCAACAGACTTTAAGAAAACTGCAGATTCAGGAAAGGAAAAGACTTGGCAGATAGGAAGAATTTGCAGCCTAAGAGTTTGACTGGCCCTAAAAATCTCATAAGAGTTAGACTCCAGACTATGGCTACTACCCAGAGGTGAGGTAAAGTGGAGTGCTGAGTATACACAAAGTAGTTGAAAGAAATGGGAGCCTCAGTTCTGAAACAACAAGGAAAAGAAATCTCTCAACAATGTGAGGGATCCTGGGAGTAGATCTATCTCACTGGAGCCTCTGATAAGACCACAGCCTTGGATTTCAGTCTGTCAAAAGAGAACCTGGAGTAGAAGACCCAGATGAGTCATGCCAGCACCTGACTTACAGAAACTTAGAGATCATAAATGTGTTTTAAGCCCCTGGGTTTATGGTAACTTGCTATGCAGCATCAAAAACCAATACAGTCTCTCAAACTCCTTCCCATATCCTCCACCTGGAATTTTAGCAACTAGGAGTAGAACCCCATCTCAAGAAGATTAAAGAATTGTTTGCTTTAAAACCTAAGAGGTGTGATTTACTTGCCAGAGGGACTTCTAACTAAATGGCCAGCTGCAGTCTGATCACCCCACATGCAAACCCATTAACTAATATGCATCTTGTACATTATATGTATGTTATGGAATTCCAAAGGTTTTTCTAGAGTTATACCAGAGGATCACCAGAATTTTGAATAAGAATTTCCAATCTGAAGACACCAAACAAACAAATTAAAGGTATCCAGAGAAAACAGAGGCAATTCAGACGAAGAAAGAAAGAAGAAAGAAAGAAAGAAAGAAAGAAAGAAAGAAAGAAAGAAAGAAAGAAAGAAAGAGAAAGAGGAAAAGGAAAGAAAATTAGAATTCAGGTTCCTATAAAACATGTCAGATCCTTTTTATTTTCAGATATCCTTTTGATGCTCAATTACTTTTGATCATCTGTTAGCTAGGTACTATAACTTCTTTGTAAGGGCAGAAAAATAAATGTTTTTTCCCTTATTACTTCTTCCTGATTCGAGGACCAGTGCTAGTTCAATCATTTTCATTTTGTCATAATAGAGACCTAATTCAAAAATCTTTTCAAAGCTTTGTGATCTTTTAATGCCAAATAAACATACAACGAAATTGTAATTTTTAATCTGATAGTCAAGAGCTGAAAGAAATGTTAGGATAAATGAAATGAGTTTTGCTAGACATTCCTGAAGGAGGTATTTTTAAATGTTACCTTGTGATAACATATGTCAAATGTATTATAAGCATTGCTATAATCTCCTCTGAACACTACTTGTCAAACTTACCTCCAATAAAGCATAAACTGCTGGAGGATTGGCTAATCACAAGTAAAGACAGAAAGTAAAATCCTTCCTTTTTTTCTGTTGAATCTTCACAAAAACTTGCACTTCTGTTTCTCATCTTTAGAGAAAACTCATGTGTTTTTCTGAGAAAAAATACTCTTTGAAATATTGAATTAATAAAAAAGTTCTTAATTATAACATTTTTTAAAAAGATTTTATTTATTCATAAGAGACAGAGAGAGAGAGAGAGAGAGAGAGAGGCAGAGATAGGCAGAGGGAGAAGCAGGCTCCATGCAGGGAGCCCGACGTGGGACTCGATCTCGGGTCCCCAGGATCAGGCCCTGGGCTGAAGGTGGCACTAAACCACTGAGCCCCCGGGGCTGCCCCTTAATTATAACATTTTAATGATGATTTGCCGCATGTGTTAAAAAAAATAGAGAGAGTGTAGTAATTAGGCACTCTACAGATCTTTTCCCCAGAATATAGAAATCAAATAAGAATTCATTGGAAAACCCCTGATCTCCTACTTTCTTCTTTAATTAATACTTATAAATTATTTGAAGTATTTTCCATTTTTATTTTTGGATATTTTAATTTGGAGCCCATCATCTGGTCTACAGATTGTGGAGTCCTGGTAAGAGTTTAACAACCAGAAAAAATATAATTAAAGCCCTAATGTGTATTTTTTTACAGATTTCTTATACGTAAATACTATCACAATGGTCCATTTTAAGCTACAAACGTGCTATCACTGAAGGCGAAGTTGGAAAGAGATGCTCACAATTGGTTTTCATGAGCCAGTGCAAGTCAGCTCCAATATACCACTGTATTTAACCAGTATATTTCATATTTCAGGCCCTATGATTCTCAGATGCTTTAATTTAAAATAAGTATATGTTCAATTTAAAAACATGAGTATATATAACATTTGCATAGAGCTTGTGCCAATGGATGACTTACTTTTCTTTTTCCTCTGGTGGTGATTTGAAATGTTTAAAATATTACTGATTTTATGCAAAAAAATACTAGGATTGCTTTGATGATTTAATGTTGCTACATATATTGTTGGTGCTAATGGAAATGATCAAAATTAAACTTGGAAAATTAAAATTTGCTTCTTTTTTTCTTAGTGATTTCTCTAACTCAAAAGCATCAATATACACCTTTTTCTAATCTCTAGAAAATTATATTAGGGAAGTATGCCCTTTTAAAATTGATAGATACCATCTCCACATTATTTGTAGTTTATATAAAATTCAGATCCATGAAAGATTAGTAAGAAGAAAAATAAGAGAAAGTGTTTTGAATGTAGCCCAATAACAAAACAGTAATTCTATAATTACACAAACACCGAAATCACCAGTTCTAATTTCTCTACTTTCTCTTTCCACTATTAACCAACGTGATTTACTGAGTCTCCTGGTTTCACTTGTGCTCATGAAATTCCTCATGATTCTAAAAGCTGAATGGAAGTATGATGTAGAAAATGATTGCAAATAGAATTTTTGTGTACTAATTAAGACTAATGTTGTGTGACAAAAATGCTCCTGGTGATCCTGGAAGGAAAGTGAGCCAAGTTTATTCATGAGAAAAGTGCTGTTTTCTCTGCTCAGAGAGAGAAACTGACTCTCTGTAAGTCAGGCTCCCCACCAAAAACAGACCCCTACATGGAGATGTATGTACAAAAGATTTCCTTGGGAGAGGTCTTAAGCCCATCACCTATAAGGAGCAAGGAGAGAAGGACTGAAGGAGAAGCAGATGCATCACGGGGTTTAGCCAATCCAGAGGGAAGTTCTGCAACTGGAATGGTCCTTTCAAGATGCCTCAAGTCAAGGCAAAGGAGTGAGACCTGATGCAGAGACACAAATCACTGAACATAGACCATCCCCAAGGAGGAGACATAAATTCTCTTCAGCCAAGGACAATCCTAGAGAGGGACTCAGCTGTGTCAGCAGGAGATACTCCCAGCGTCTAGAGTGAGTGCCAGGAATGAGAGCTTGGATCTGGAAGTAGAGATGCTGAGGACCCTGTTCAGAGCACTGCGAGTACAATCTCATTAAACAATGAACCTCTTATCCTAGCTCTACTTCTTTTCATTATTAATATTCTATTTCAGTTTTTTTGAAGCTGAGGAGATCGTAATTGCTTCTTAGTCATTTACATTCTGTTTGGAAGTGAACAGTTTAGTTTCTCTACATGTTATTATTTCTAAAACTATTTTCTTATGGAGTATCATTCCTTAGTATGAGATGTTCAAGCCACTGAATGCAGATAACAGATACAATATTAAGTGTTAGAGGAAATGTTTCACCTTTTGTGTTTTTCTTTTTTTTTTTTAAGATTTTATTTATTTATTCATGGGAGACACAAAGAGAGAGGTGGAGACACAGACAGAGGGAGAAGCAGGCTCCCCACAGGGAGCCCAATGTGGAACTCCATCCTAGGACCCCGGGATCATGACCTGAGCCAAAGGCAGACACTCAATCACTGAGCCCAGGTGCCCCTCACCTTTTATGTTTTTAAGAAATGAATTTGTTTGAGTATGATTTTTATTACAGTCAATCGTGAATGGCAAAAGTTGGAAAAGCCCTTTGATGTTTCTTGATTAGGTAAATCCAAGCCATTTATATTCCAGTTAATTTACACAGTAACATCAGTGAGGTCATAAATAGTGGGTTGTATTTCACAGGAGCTAACCATCACCTTTAAAGTCCAGATGTGGGATCCCTGGGTGGCGCAGCGGTTTGGCGCCTGCCTTTGGCCCGGGGCGCGATCCTGGAGACCCGGGATCGAATCCCACGTCGGGCTCCCGGCGCATGGAGCCTGCTTCTCCCTCTGCCTGTGTCTCTGCCTCTCTGTCTCTCTCTGTGTGACTATCATGAATAAATAAATAAAATCTTTAAAAAAAAATTAAAGTCCAGATGTCCCAAGGGTACGTCTTGTGAACTAGTTATGAAGCTTTCATGGTAACAGGATAGGGAACAAGTATTAATTGGATAGGAGATGGCATCCAACATGGATTACACTTTATATTCTCAGGGTTTTCAAGGTGAATGTCTTGCAGTTATATCCTAGTTTTTGAACTTGTTGAACAAGAGATAGAGATTTACCTTTTCAATGTGCCTGTGTTATAACCTATTTTATTAAGTGTGTGTGTGTGTGTGTGTGTGTGTGTGTGTGTTTATGTGTGTATTTGACAATTCTGGCTTCAGTTTTATCTCTCAGGAAAGCTAAAGTAGTGGATATAAACCTACACTTTTCTGTTACATAACAACATGTGATTTTCAAAGAGGGGAAAGTAACTATTTAGCCTAATGTGGTTAAAGAATTTCAGGGTTAGATAACAGCCACATTTTCTACTTCTCTTTCCTTGCACATTATATTCAATTTTAACCTCACTGCTTTCTAGATGAAGCATTTGAAACATAAAAAAATTACAGTTCTTGGGGATCCCTGGGTGGCGCAGCGGTTTGGCGCCTGCCTTTGGCCCAGGGCGCGATCCTGGAGACCCGGGATCGAATCCCACGTCGGGCTCCCGGTGCATGGAGCCTGCTTCTCCCTCTGCCTGTGTCTCTGCCTCTCTCTCTCTCTCTCTGTGACTATCATGAATAAATAAATAAAATCTTTAAAAAAAAATTACAGTTCTAGACACATAAAGGCTTAAAATAGTTATTAATGATATTCTTCCAAAGGTAATTTATTAATGTCATCATTGGCATCTTGGGTCATCATAAATAGCCTAGAATCTGAATTTTGCCTGATACAGTATTTGTTCCCAGCTAAACTACTGGTCCTCATAATCTATGATGTTCATCATTATATATATATATATAATGTATATATATACATAAATTTATTATATATATAAAATTCATAATTCTCTCTTTCTATATATATATATATAATTTTTCTTGATTGGGAGAAAATTTTCATTTTTATCCCAAATATTCTGAATGCATAATAGAAACATTGTCAACATCTGGTGGAAAACTCCCACCAGAAATTAATTACATAGTGAAATATTGCATTTGACTGTTTCCAAGAATCCAAAACCTTCATCATACTGATAATAGGCAATTGGGCACTCAGGATATTGAGACAGAATAATTTCCTAGGCATTACACTAGGGAGGAAGACAGATTTCCAATGGGCCCAGAGCTGTTGGAAAGGAAACAAAGAATAAAATTTCCTAGTCTATCTCTTTTTCACTTCTAAAATGCTAAAAATCACAATTCTCTGTCACCCACACTATTTTATTTTGATTTAAAGTATATTATCTACATAGTCTCTATATGTTTACTAATTGTCTCTCTAGTTATTTTAGAAGTTATTGAGCGAAGGCTATTTAAAATTCTCTATAAATACTGTTGGAACAATTGGATACCTATATGGAAAAAAAAGGAACTTTGAGCCATGCTTGTGCCATATACAAAAATAAACAGAAAGTGGATCATGGACCTAAATGTAAAATGTAAAGCTATAGCATTTCTTAAAGAATACTTAAGGGGAAAAATGGCTTGTTAAAATTGGCTGTGTAAAAATTCCTTAGACTCAACCCAGAAAGCATGAACCACAAAAATTGATAAATCATATTTTATCAAAATTAAAAATCTCTGTTCTTCATAAGACATTGTGAAGGGGATAGCATGACCATAGATTAGCAGAAGATTTTTGCAAATAATATATCTGATAAGAGACTTGTATATAAAGAATTTTTAGAACTTGAAAATGCAAAAGCAAACAATGGATTTTTTTTTAAGAATAAAGAATTTAGCAAGCACCTTACCAAAGAAGATACACAGATGAGGAATAGACACATGAAAATTGGCTCAACATTATTAGTCATTTAGAAAATGAATTTTAAAAACACAATGGAATATCACTTCCTACTAAATAGAATTGCTAAAATTCAAAGACAGACCATACGTAGTTTTGACAAAGATGTGGAATAATTGAAACTCTCATGTACTGCTGGTGGGAATGTAAACAGATAGAACCACTTTGGAAAAATCATTTGGCAGTTATCTAAACATTTAAAAATAAATCTACAGTATAACCCAGCCATTCTACTCCTTGGTATTTTAAGGGAAAGCATGTACCCATATAAAAACATGTACAGGAATGTTCACAGAAGGTTGATGCTCCTGTATGTGAAAGGATACCAGACTGACAAAAATGTATTTGTCCATCAACAGGAAAGTGGATAAAATAATTGTTTTCTATACATAATGTTCTATTATAATATATTGTTATAAAATAATATATACAATATAAGTAATATTATTATTTCTATATTATATAATTACATACTATTATATCTTAACATTATATATATCATGGGCTATTAGTAATACAAAACAATGAGTTATTAATAAACATCACAAGATGGCTGAGTCTCAAAACAAATGTGCAGAGGAAAAGCAGAAAGACAAAGAATACAACTGTATGATTCCATCTCTGGAAAATTATAGGAAAATTCAAACTAAAATATAGGAACAGAAAAAAAAAGATTGGATACCTAGGGATGGGCGTGCAATAGAAAATGTAAAGAAGAATTGTAAAGGGGTACAGGAAAATTTGAGGGGCTAACACATATGCTCAGTGACTCTATTATGATAACTGATTTACAAGCATCTAAATAAAGCAAAATTTATCACATTGCAGACTTTAAATATGTGCAGACAATTATACCTCCATAAAGCTATAAAAAATTTGGAAAAGTAGTTGTCACTAGGGGAAAGGGAGCAGTCTATGATAGAGAAGAGCTTCTGGGATGTATCAACATTCTGTTTCTTGACTTAGGCATAAAAAACCCAGGTGTTTTTTTTATTACACTTCATTCAGCTGAATAAGACACTATTTTATGTTTATGCACTATTTGTTCATTGTATTTCATAATTCTAAAAGTTTAAAAAATAATATATACATTATATTTGGAAACTATAATTTCTTTAAAATAGGTAATTATCCCTAAGATTCATGAATTTTGTCATTATTCCTTAATAACAGCCTCAATAATTACTCATTACTTATAATTATTTCTTCATAATTGTATAATTCCTTAATAATGCCAACCTGGGCCTTAATAGTGGTATATACACACCCCTTTATGTGAATTTATAAATTATGTACAGTTTAGGTTTCTTTTGGAAATTGAAGCTGGTCTTTACTTTACATTCCTATGCAAACTGCTTTTAAAAGATAAACCAGAAAACTACAATTGAGTCATATCTCTTTGAGCCTCGTTGGTGGTCCATGCATCATGGAAATGTCTGTTAATTTTTCCGGTGGTACTGCTAGGTTTATGGCAACATTTGGAAGAGTGGCAACTGGGAATAGTGTACTATTTTATTTTATGTTATCTTTATGGCTTAACCATATTCTGTAGCCATTAGGTACAGTGACTCTCTCATCCCCTGGGGTACAATATTATATTTATTGTACGCATTTATCTTGTCTCTGGTGGTTCATTTTCTTTTCCATCCACGGTGAATTTCCTTTCTGCCTTCCACATTACATCTAGGAGTCCTTGCATTCAATTGCTCAAAAGACATTATTATCATGGAGTGAAGTCTATATGAAGTCTGGGAGGAAGTGTTTGTATCTATAAATGGCTTCAAGAAAATGTCCTCAGTAGTCAAGAAGAATGATGATCATGTGTCCAGAATTTAGAAGTGGGAAAAAACTTATAAAATATTAGTGTCCATAGAGCAAAATGAAAAACACATCCAAATGTTATGAAGGAAAAACATAATTTATTAAAAAAGGAAACATTTGAAGCAGTGACGGGGATTGCTTTCTCAGTGATGGTCCTGGTCTGTGGCACTAAAGAGTATCATTTTTCTTTTGAATAGGCCCTAGGTCTTATGGATACATGATTATTTCCATTTTGAAGATTTATGCCAAGGAGTCTTAATGCTAAACCTGAGACAACAGAGAGAATCAGGTTCAAAGTGAAGGTTTAGATTTTTGTACCGTGTATTTTGTACACACAGTAAGAGCATCAGCCATACTAAAGCACAACATATTGTGACCTAATAAGAAAGAACATACAAATCTGTATACAAGAGAAGAGTCTCTTATGGAACAGGTTCCTTTATACTGAGAACTAGCATGGACACTTCAAATGGTAATCTTTCCCATTTGCACCATTCATAAAGTCATAAACTCAGAAAGACATATTCAAATAAATTGTATGCTCTAGTGAACTTACTCTTCTCCTCCACTACCTTTCTTTTATGCATGTTTTTCATTTAACCATGATACAATCATCATTTGATTTCTCCTTTTCTGGACCACATTTAAAAAATAGTTAAATAGCATGTCTGCTTCAGGCCTTCAAATTACTTATCATTAAAAAAAAAAAAACCTATGTTAAGCAAAATGAATAGGTAAACGAACTTATGGTTTTTTGGCAACATAGGTTTCAAAGACACTTTTTGTTTACCCAATAAAATAATTTACCTCTTTTGTTTATGAACCCATTTCACTTCAAGTATTTCCAGGCATCTCCCTGCAATTAAGTTGCTTCTAATTTTTTCCAGCTGTGATCTTAGTTTGTGGGGGGCATTCAATAGGCTATACCAGTTCTAAGAATTACACTGTCACTTATGTGCAGAAGGCATGATACTATACATAGAAAACCCCACAGACTCAACCAAAAAATTAGAAGTTCCAAGTGAATTCAGTAAAGTTGGAGGATAAAAAGTTAATACTCAGAAATCAGTTATGTTTCTATACACTAATAACAAAGTAGCAGAGTGAGAAATTACTAAAACAATTCCATTCACAAATGCACCAAAAAGAATAAAATATCTAGGAACAGACTTCACCAAGGAGCTGAAATACTTACTCTTGAAATTATAAAACATTGATAAAAGAAATTGAAAGCAGCACAAATAGTAAGCTATCCCATGCTCGTGAAATGGAAGAATTAATATTGTTAAGTGTTCATACTGCCCAAAGCGATCTACAGGTTAGAAACAATCCCTATCAAAATGTCAATAGCATTTTTCACAGAATGAGAGCATATAATACTGAAACTTGTATGGAACCACAAAAGACCCCTATTAGCCAAAGCAATCTTGAGAAAGAAGAACAAAGCTGGAGTTATCACAATGCCAGATTTCAAGATACAGTATAAAACTATAGTAATCAAAACAGTATGGTAATAGAACAAAAAACAAACACTTGAATTAACTGCGTTACAATGGCAATATACCTGTCTATGAACATTTCAGAGCAATGTGAATTAAAGAGAGACAATTGTACTTTCATTCTTATTTGAATCATTAAAAGTCAAATAAAAAAAAAACAAATCAGTTATGCTTGTTGAGGGTGACATCTGCCGCCAATTAACTTCTTATCGTTAAATTGAGGCAGGGGGGAATGTTGCTATTTCTTTGAGATAATCCTACAAGTATTTATAGTTGTTGGGCAATTCTCAATACTTTCATTTTTTAAGATCCACATAGTATATGCTATAAAATGCATTACATTATATTACTTTAGATACACATAGTTCTTCTTACTGAAGTTTGCTCACGTACAATGCAAGGTTAGATTTAAATGATCCCTTTGCCTCATTTTCTACATGAGAATTCAAGCACGCAGCATAATTTTTCATCAGGTTTATGCAAAGGTCAATACTATCCATTCAATTAATGGGTTAAATATTTCTATCCAAAAATAAATTTGCTAGAATAGTGCAGATCTTGTGTTTCATTTTGAAAATAATACAAGCAATTCCACTGTTTGGAAAATGTCTTCTGGAGAGCTCTCTCCATCCCACAATCATGATTTGTGAATGATACCACCAGTTTGGCAAAGTTTTCATCTCTTCTGGGGAGAGAGAGGTGGAAGAAAGCACAAATTGTTTCTAAATTACATTATTTTTATTGTTTTAATAAAATGAGACTGATCTTTCCTTCCATCAGCAGTTGAAGGTACCAGTGTGTAGGAAGGCATATCCATACATCTCTAGAGGAAATCCATCTGTAAGAAAATAATGTTTCATGACTTTATCTGCAAGGAGGCTCTAAATAGGGCATAGTCATAAAGGAGTCATCTGGGACAGTAGACCTACCTAATCTGTCAACTGTTAGAGCAAAACAAATGAGATACTGTTTCACACTAGCCAATATTTACTAAAGACCTACCTACATTGTTTTAAATCCTTGAAACATCAGAGGCAGGGTCAGTCCTAATATCTTAATTTCATGGATGAACAAACAAAGGGTTCAGAGAGGTGATACAGTTGTTAAAAGACAGAGCTAGGCTTTGCTTCCAGGTTTGTCTGGCCCCACAGCACATCCTTTTTCCCATTATGTTAGTCTTATTACTTCTTACTTTGAAAGCAATATAAAGAAGCTATTTTAAGAGTAGGTGAAGAGGTCACTGGACCTCAGCCTTCCTGTATATGAAATTGCAAAGGAATAAACAGAAATAATAACAACCGAAAAATATACCTTTACAGCCAGCATCTCAAATAAGAAACATCCAAAGTGGGACCCAAAGCAACGACTTCAGCTTTCTCAGAGTTATTTCATGAATGTTCTTTTCATATTGAGCTGCTCTTAACTTTTGAAAGAAAGTAATTATAATCGTGATGGTGATGATGTTGAAACTTTACATTTCTAACCAACTCAGCATCATTGCATAAGAAATCTTATAATGGTTGGAAGGAATGCTTGTCTACAAGTCTACTCCAATTACATAACAGTAGCACCAATGGGTACTGAGTGATAAATATACTGAAACATGAAATCAGTCCTTTGAATTTAGGTACAGTGCCATTTGTGCCAAATGAAGAACCAAAACATGAAACAATTTCATTTTTAACTTAAAATCATATCTTGTTGCAAAGCTGACATGGTTTTACGCTATCATGGTATCATTACATTATAAGCACAACTCCAGAAAATGATGAACAGTAGAGCAATCAAATCCATGAAATTGTTTATCTCTGAGAGATCGTGTCTCGACCCTCATCTAGCTTTTGTTTTAATGTCGGCATTTTTTTTAAAAGGATCTTAAGGTTCTTAAAGCCACGTTTTATCCTCTGCCAGATATCAGGACTGTTGTTATTTTATTCAGTTCTCTTCTCATAATTTCAGAAAAATCTGAAAATATAAAGGTTAATTAATTTCTGATGTCTTACAAATGATTGACACAGTCCAAGAGTTAAAGAAAACACATTTTTTTCCAAGTTTAAAGACCTGAGATGGGATTTCAGAATCAAACGTGCCTGCGGATTGCTTTTCAATGGTGGGCCTTGCTCTTAGATTGTCCTTTTTCCATTCACCATTCCAGGTTTTTTTTTTCCAAAAATCTCCTGTGAGGTCCGAATAGTAGCCAGCATTCTGTCTTTGGTTGATGAGCCTGTACATTTCCTAATCCAACACTTCTCTTAAAAAAGGAATGTAGAAAGTATATTGCAATTAATAGTAATGGGGGTGTCCTACAATTTTCCAAACCCTGGAAACTTGCCTGCTATTCTTTCTTATTCCTTGGTTGAAAGCAAAACAATCAAAACCCAAGGAAGGAAAAGAGGCCCGGCTAGCAGAACTTGAAGCTGCTGCCAGATGCTTCCCAACCTTTATCCCTGGGTGTCATTTTGTTTTTACGCCATTTAGGTATACTTGTTCAAAGGCTTTTCAAAAGTGCGACAATCCTGCAAAACGAGAGTTACTACAGCCCAAGGGCACTTTCTCTTTCTTACTCAGCGAGGCTTGGTACACATCTGTTTCCATCCACAGTCACTTGTTTCAAGGCACCTGCGTTATGTCTCAAGGCTCTGTTTTGAGCTGCTCTCAGCGCCTGTATGTCCCTGCTTCCCCTGCTTCGGCAGTGTTTTCCTGTCCCTCTTCCTCTGTCTTTTCTAAGAATTTAGTTATTTATAGTCCTTGTTGCATACAACTTGGAAACTCAGAATGGGAGTAGAGCTGGCCAGCCGCTCATTTGTCTGTTCTGAAGCCCAAACAGGTTCATTCAACCACAGACTCCCTGGAGGGTCTTTGGGTTCTTGCCTTCTCAGTTTCAGGGGGGCTCCTTGCCCCCAGTGAATTTTTGGGAAAAGCACAGCAGCCTTCACTAATCTTGAATGTACTAGGCATCTAACATGAATCTAATGCTGTGTGAGGACCTGAAGGTGATACCAGATTGTATTACATTGTCCTTACCCCAAGACTTTGTAGCAATTCAAAAAAGATAATTATTAAATAATAATTATAATAACAATAATAAAAGATGAAGAGAGGAAGAAGGAGGAGAAGGGGAATAAGTAGTAGTGGTAGTAGTAGTAGTAGTAGTAGTAGTAGTAGTAGCAGCAGCAGTAGTAGTAGTAGGATTCTAATCCTGGAGCAATTTTTAGGGAAAAAAAAAATATTCCCAAGTCTGGGATAATCAAGGAGGGCTTCATTCACCAGGTGAAACTCTAACAAGACATCAAAGAGAGGATAGAAAGAGTGGAACTTCCTTTTCTTTTCTTTTTCTTTCTTTCTTTCTTTCTTTCTTTCTTTCTTTCTTTCTTTCTTTCTTTCTTTCTTTCTTCTTTCAGATCTTATTTATTCATTCATGAAAAAATACAGAGAGAGAGGCAGAGACATAGGCAGAGAGAGAAGCAGGCTCCACTTAGGAAGCCGGATGTGGGACTTGATCCCAGGTGTCCAGGATCATGCCCTGGGCTGAAGGTGGTGCTAAACCACTGAGCCACTCAGGTAACCCAGGTTGGAATTTTCATAGGCGATAAAGAACAAAAATCATACTGATTCAACAACACTTTTATCCACTTTTTCCTCTATGTATCCAATCTGCTAACGTGTATTTAGTACACGCAACATGCCAGATATTTTTGTTAAGGCCTCACAAGGACAAAAAGATGAGCAACCAAAGTCCCCACCCTAGCAAACAAGGATAAAATGTATTGAGGATGCAGCAAAACAATGGTAACAAAGGTGATATCTGCTTGAGTCAAGAAAGTGCAAAGGTTTCTGGGAGCACAGTGAAAAAAGTGGAAAAATAGCAAAGTACTCCCAGAGAAGTTAATAGTGAACATTTGAAATGAGAGGGACTAACATGACTAAAACTTTATTTTAAATATAAATTAAAGAACCAAAGCCAGAGTGCAAGACTCAAGAAGAGCCAAAGATAAGGAGAAAATCTTCCAAAATTTTATTCTGGAGTCAGTAATAATATTGATGAATGTGGAAGATGCCTCATAAAGTCAGATATTCAGAGATTTAACATTAGAAGGTAATTTAAATAAATATATTCCTGTCCAGGGGTGTCTGTGTGGCTCAGTGGGTGAAGCATCTGCCTTTGGCTTGGGTCATGATCCTGGGGTCTTGGGATCAAGCCCCACATCAGCTTCTCCCTCTTCCTCTGCCTGCCACTCCCTCAGCTTGTGCTTCTCTCCCTTTCTCTCTGCCAAATAAATAAATAAAAATCTCTAAAAAAATATATTCCCATCTGTTCTTATTAGTAGAAGGGCCTTAAGCCATAGCTCCCCCTCAAAATTCAATAGATCAAGTGCACAATCAAAGTGCACTTAGGTTTATCAGCTGATTAAATCCTCCTGACAGGACAACGATTATGATGATGATGACAATCCCCTTTTTACCAAAGAGGAAACTGAGGCAGAGGATGATGAAGCAGCTTTTTTAAAGGCTCACAGCTTCTAAGTTTGCAAGTTGGGCCTAGAACGTGGGATCCTGGATCTGGTTCTTGAATTCTAAACTGTCCTGCTACCATTCCTCAGGCTTGAACCCAGAGAAGGAGGAGGAGGAGGAAGAGGAGAAGAAGAAAGAGGAAGAGGCAAGAAGACATAGTGTTGATTCACAAACTGGCCCCACACACGGAGAGCCAGGAGAGATGGGAAACACAGACAGGCCACTCCAGGTGGGCAGGTGGTGGGTTCAAGAAGCAAAGGGGAGTTGACTTATGAGACTTGTCTCTGGTGCTGCCAAAGGAGTAGATCTCCACACCCAACACCATAATCTTCAGTGTTTCTACAAAGGCCTTAAAGAGGCTCCATCATGCATACCATCTTTCTCAAGGCTGTGTCCTTGGAACCGGTTCCCACTGTCATCCCAGAGGGTGGAATATACATTGTACATTTCAAGGACAGGGAGGGGTGAGGAACCTCCAGTGGCCCAAGCCCAGCTCCTGGGTCACATGTGGTCATGTCCTCTCCATGACCTCCTTCAACACTCCTGGTGACTGGCTCCTAGAATCTCTTATGCAGCATCCCATTTCCACAATGTGCCCTGAGCAATCAGCAAGCAGTTTTGTCAGCATGGGGGTGGCTCATTTGGTGGCCGTCTGGCTGCATTGCGGCAGACGCCACAGTAACATTAGAGACACATGCAAAAGAAAACACGGCTTACGAGAATGATTCTCGTAATGATTCAAAATAAGTACCAATTTTTTTTTCCTCCAAGAGCTCCATAATCCAAACCACTGATTTATTAAGCCCCCTAGGCTGGGGGTCAGATCCCTCAGGGCATTCACTCGCAACCTCATGTGATTTACTAAAGATGATACAGTAGTGAACTTATCAGGTATGAATATACACCATTGGATACTGGCACAGGTAACTTTTTGAGAAGCAATAATGTCCAAGGCTCTTCTATTTTGAAGGACAACTTTTCCCATTAGAGATATTTCAGAGTTCAGTAAGGACAGACTTTGTCAACTATTATTTAAGACTTGTTGGGTGAATTTGGTAATGGCTTCTATGTGTGCTATAATGTCCACCAAGTCAATGGAAGGAATAAAGACAGCAGCAACCTTAGCAGAAGAAAAGAGAATATGCCCATCTAGTCTCAAGGAGAGGGTGGTTGGCAACTCTAGGAACTTGACTGGGTTGTAAATACCATACATGTTGCATGTTGGCTGCAGGAAGCAGCAATGTCAGATGTGAGGAGATGGACTTGGAGCCAGATATTCAGTCCAGAACCCTTCTACCTTCTCTTCTCTTTCAATGGTGCATGTTCTATTCCTGATATAGTGCATTTCAATAGGTCCAGCTTGTGGCAGGACAATGGGGTCCCAGTGGAGATTGAGTAGTTCCCTCTCATCTAGAGGTACAAAGTAACTCACCATTCCCAGTGGGAAGTCTCAATGCAAATTCCAGGACACAATGCCTTTCGCAGGTATGATGGGACTTGGTGTTCTCGGCAGCATGCATATTGATCCATGGTGAGGAGGAATCAGTGGTGGTTTCTTGCAACTTCCATACATTCTTAGTATTGAGTATATTAGCAGGGGTCCCCATTCTGGAATACGGGGCAGATATCTTACTCTTGTAGCAGACATAGAAAAATAGAAGAGGGGCACCTGGGTGGCTCAGTCATTTAAGTGTCTGCCTTTGGCTCAGATCATGATCCTGGGGTCCTGGGATAGAGCCTTGCATCAGGCTCCCTGCTCAGCAGGGAGTCTGTTTTTCCCTTTCCCTTTGCCTCTCCCCACCCCCCACTTGTGTTTTTTTCTCTCTCTCTCAAATGAATGGGTGAAAAAAATCTTAAAAAAAAAAGAAAAATAGATGGTATTTAAGTCTAGCTGTGCATTAGGAAGGCATTCCCTTCCCTTTTGCATTTTCCCTAGAGACGTGAAATTGAGATTTGCATGGCTTCCAAATATAACCTCTGTTAGACTACTATTTTCTTGAAGGACTAGAATTTCTGAGTCCCAACTATGAGTAAGAAGTTCAATTTTGTATGATTTATATGTCTTGGAATGGACTGCTTATAAAATAACTTCTAATCTTCGAGACATACGGAGCCTCCATGAGTGACAACTGTCAAAGTACAAATGTTTTCCAAAACTCAGAACTGTGACTTACATTCAGTAAACACATATCAAATATTTTATTCAACTTATTAATTAATGAGGAATCCAGTAAGATGTTACAAGTAGTTCCAATGAGAATTTGACCCACAGAAATGTATATTCTCAAATAAACAAAAATAATTTACATTGCAGCGAACAGGAAACATTTACATTCAAAGTTCAAAGTTGTGATATAGCCAAATTCAATGGCAAATCAGTGAAAACTACTCACCTATTTCCAAGGCCTGGGTGGTTTTCCCTGACATGGAAATTCTTAACAATTAAAGTAGAGGAAGAAATCATAGGAAGAAACAAAATGAAAACAAAAAACATGGCTATACAACAGCTATACAATGTTGTAGGGCAGGAAAATAAATATAATGAAAAAGCTTTATTTAAAATATTGGCTTTAAACTATTGTGTTCTGCAAATTTTTTTTGAAGATGCTATTTATTTATTCATGAGAGACACACAGAGAGAGAAGCAGAGACATAGGCAGAAGGGGGAGTGGGCTCCCTGTGAGGAGCCCAATGTAGGACTCGATCCCAGGACCTGAGCTAGAGGCAGATGCTCAACCACTGAGCCACCCAGATGCCCCATGGTCTGCAATATTAAGTTGTTATTGCTGTTGTTATTTTTTAAATCTGAGAGTCTTCTTCACCTAAGGAATGGGTAGCATCCTGTTCTGATTTATCTTTTTCTTCCTTCTTGCTCAAACCCAGACTAGACATTCTCAAGATGTAAAGCTTCTCCCCCAGGCAGGTCCAAATAAAGAGGTTAGAATGGCTGTGAAAAGCTTCTGTTGTAGTTGGTGTTAAAAAAGAAAAAAGAAAAGAAAAAGAAAAAAAAGAAAAAGAAAAGAAAAGAAAAGAAAGAAAAGGAAAAAAAGAAAAGAAAAGAAAAGGAAGAGAAAAGAAAGAAAAGAAAAGAAAAAAAGAAAAGAAAAGAAAAGAAAAGAAAAGAAAAAGAAAAGACATCTAGAAATTTCAAGGAAATTCAGCTGCCTAAGTTCTTTAAGCATAGTGGAAAGCTTGGTTTCTGGTCATCAGAGTACAATGAAAATCCAAGTGACCAAGAGAATTGCTGAGACTCTCGGCCATTTGAACATGTGTAAACCTTCAATTTACTGAAAAGGACTCCAATCATGCATCTGAAGACCTCACTTTATACATTGTCAAAATGTCAGAATGATTTCAGATGAAAGATTTCTATTTTCCTCCTAGTGTATATAAAACAAAATTAAAGACTTTTTGTCCCCTTTCTCATTTCAACCCGATAAGGTTTAAGGCTTGGAAAGCAATTACATTTATGCTTTGCCATGTTTGGCTGAAAGTTTAAACTTGAAATAGAGTTGAGATTGATAGCACTTATAGTCTGCCACAGTGTAATTGTTATCCAGGTTCTGGAAGCCAAACACAATCTGAGAATGGCACTTGTATCGTGTTTTTTAAAAGCTTGATTCTGTTTCCTCTCATTCACACGAGTCCTGTGCATAAACCCATCTAGAAAGTTTATCCACAACATTTAATGTATAATTCACAGCTTATCCTTCCTTTTAACTGCTTGGGTGGTTAAAAGTAAGGTTGATTTGTTTCTTTCTACATTAGAAATGTACCTTTCAAAGAGGATTTTGTCTCATTTGACATGGTGATGTATGCAGCTTATTTTGTTTGGAATTAGCAGCTTTTCTCCAGTGGACTAAGATGACCTTTATCTTGCCATTCAGAAGAGATTATTAAATGAAGCCAACATTGGCTGGCTAAAATTCCACAAAATCATGAAATAAAGGTATACCACCTAAAGTCATGGGATAATCACCAAGATATTTTTAAAAAGAGAAAAAGAAAAAGAATCTTTCACTGTGGTTGCTTCTACAGAGGATGAGAGACTGAAGCAAATGGTCAGGAAGGAGGTGAGAGAGAAGGGAGACATCCTTCGTTTTTTGCAAGCCCTCACTTGGATACAGATTGCTTCTATACAACACTAGTAAAAATGAGGTGAATAATAGCTACATAAAAATAAAGATCATGGCACTTCTATTAAATTAAGAATACTTTGGGACACCTGTGTTGACTTAGTTGGTGAAGCGTCTAACTCTCAATTTTGGCTCAGGTCATGAAGTCAAGGGGGGTGAGATCCAGCCCCACAATGGACCCCACAGTGGGCTTGGAGCCTGCTTAATATTCTCTCTCTCCGTCTCCCCCTGCTCCTTTTACCCTCAAAAAAAAACCTTAAGAACATTTTGAAATAAATAAATTTAAAAATGAAGCTAAGCAAATTTTGTAGATTTATATCAATTGTCACGGTAAAGTTGTCATAATATTTGAGTGAGAAATTCAAGGTAAAAATAGAGGTATGTATGTTATAATAATCCAACTATATAAAAACAAAAAGCATATGCATTTACATTTCTCTGTGCACTTTTATGCAAAATAGGGATCAAATTATAATCAATGATGTCTCTTCTATTTCTTTATCTGGTTCTTTGAATCTTTGTTTTCATTCTGCTGCATGATAATGTAAGAGGTTACTACTGCTCCTCTTTCCAAACCTAAAATTTTTTTATTTTTTATTTATTTTTTTTTACTTTTTTTTTCAAACCTAAAATTTTTAAGCTTTATTTTTTAGTAGATGAAACTTTCCTTCCAATTAAAAGCTTTGGCAGGCGTGATGGGTTAAGCAGTGTTCCCTCGAGATGTATGTCTGCTCAGAACTTCAGAATGTAACCTCGTTTGAAAACAGGGTCTTGGCAGGTGTGATTAGGTTCAGATGACTTGTACTTGATTAGAACTGATCCTCAATCCAGTGACTAATGTTTTTAGAAGAAGAAGAGAGGATACAGAGAGAAAGAAGACCATGTGAAGATATAGGCAGAGAACGGAGGGATATAGCTACACACCAAGGAATGCCAAGAATTCCCAGGAGCTACCATAAGCTAGGAAAAGGCAAGGAGGATTCCTTTCTAGAGCCATGGACTGACTACACCTTGATTTCAGACCTCTAGACGCTGGAAGTTGAGTGAATAAACTGCTGTTGTTTTAAATCACCATGTTTATGGTTCTTTGTCTTGGCCGTGCTAGGAAACTAATACAGAAATGCGACCATCATCATATCATCATCTCGACAAGAGAGGAGTTTCTCTGGACTTTAGAGTTGGTCTGCTAAGCAATGGGTAACTCCAAAGGACCCTCATGATTCCCCAGGGAACCACTGCCCAGGAACAAGTGGGAACAGTGCCATTGGGGTATCATTCTTTGCTTTCAGCACATCAGGTACTACTTTTCCTAAACCTTAACCAAATACTTTAAAGGAAAAATATTCTATTTTTACTTACAAAAGTAGAGTGCTATGTATGTTTCTCAAACCATATTTTGCTAAACAATGGTTCCAGAAGATTTTAATAGGAGGATGAAAATGGAAAGGGAAAAATTTCAAGATCTCAAAATTTTGAAAATATTTCATGATAAGTACTTCTTTTGTAGAATTTTTAAAAAAATATTGTATTTATTTATTTGGGAGAGAAAGATAAAGCATGGGTGGGGTGGTGGGGGGAGAGCAGTGGGAAAGGGAGAGGCAGACTGCCCACTGAGCCTGGGCTTCATCCCAGGACCCTAAGATCATAACCTCAGCTGAAGGCAGACACTTAACTGACTGAGCCACCCAGGCGCCCCTCTTGGAGATTCTTAAGCACATTGAGATTCTGAAAGATCCTGAGGAAAAACCAATTTATCTCTGGTTAACATAAATTCCACACTTTTAGAAAAACATGGAATGGAATTTGGGTAAGCCCTGGAAGAATGGAAATTCAGTTGGCCCCAAGAAGACTACATCGTAGCCTGGCCACCTATTGCCATGAAACGTGGATGTACACACCACCTCCATTTTCTTCTCCTAAGACCAGAAATATTACCTGCCCTGTCAATGCCACAGGGTTGTTAGAATAGTCAGCTTGCTATTGTTACATTTTTCTACTTTATGTCTCTATCCCTTACACTACCTCATACCTGGGATGTTGATCATACCCATATTACCTATCTAAGAAAGCAGATACAAAATAACCAACATATGTAAAAGCATCTTGGAATATAAAATAAAATTTTGTATAGGTAGAAGATTGAATTCGCTACTTGATTTACTTGATTTTTCTAATTTATTGATGCTATGTTAGGAAGTTAAGAACTTTTTCACTATTCCCATCCCCTATAAACTGGATGCCACTTCTGAGGTTAGCACTTGCATCTTGCCAGTTATGTTTATAGAATTAGGGACACTGATAGCATTTTGTTTGTTTGTCAGCCATCCTCCAAAGCATAGGAAAAGGGCATTATTTTCACTGTACCTCCATTCATGTGTCTCCATATTTCTTTTGCACTCTGTACTTCTGTATGTACTCTGTATGAGGGTGTGTTACAGATTATTTCAGACTAGGGATAACAGCTACATGCATATTAACTTCAATGGAAAATGAAATATACATTTATATGTAACACTGGAAGTATTTGTTTTGCTGTGTCACACTGTCTAGCAAAAGGGATCATTATACGAAGGGTCTGCAGTTGGCCCATAGAGAGACTCTTCATCACATCTTCAACTGAATATTAACAAAGGGCTATCTTTTTCAGAAAATATAGGACTCCTAACAAGTAATTGAAACAAAGTGAATATTATTAAGGGTTTGACATACCAACAAAGTCTCAAATAGATTAAATACACGCGCATTTATAATTGTGCATTTATAACGGATTTAAGACGACGCATTGTCTAATTGTATTTGTTGCTTAACAGATTCTTTCCAAGTCAAAGATAAGTCCCTACTTTTGAAAATATGAAGATGTTAGCTAAAATCTACACACACATGCAGACACTATGTGCGTATTTTTAAAAGACTAAACGATGTGGTTCAAAAGATTTTTACACTTGAAAGAAGGGATCAATTGCCTACATAATTCTAATTTTCCCGTTAATTTTCAATTCTGTGGTTTACTTTTGTTCATTTGGAAGTAAACTTTTAACAACAACAAAAAAAATGCATGAGTATGTACCACAGTTCTATATGGATCAAACAGACTTTTACACACACAAAAACAACAGTATCCAGCTTCTAAGGTTCTTTTTCATAATATATGCAGAGAATGACTTCTTACTTGTCACTTAAAAAAACATACATTTCCTCTCCTGTTGGGCATTTCGTGAAACCATCTCGGTAACATACTGCATGTCCATACGTAGACAATGTGTAAAATAGACCTTGGGTATTTTGCCATGGTTTGTAGTATATGCATTGGTGTTCGCTGCCAACTTTCCATTCTTTTTACCAAAGAAGTTGCCTAAATTGTTAATGCAGAATATTTTAAACATAGAATGTCATCCAAACCTATTTTTCCCTAATATACTTTTTTAAAGGGGAAAAGGTCAGAATATTCCAATCAATTGACGTACTAGATCTAATTTATGCACCGAAGCTCTCAAAACTGTGCGTCATCTGACCATTTTCCATTTGTTGCTAATGAGATTAGTGATAGATTTCTTACTGAATTTATAATCCATATTACAAGTAAAGAGAGAAACAGATTATGGAAGACCAGTAGCTGTTGCAGTATTTTGTTTGTGAAGGGCCAGTTATGGACACCTGGAAATGGAATTGGAAAGACTCTCCAGGAAAACAGAGACAAATCATTAACCCTTTCCATCTTGTAAGAATAAAGAGTAACTTGAGACTGGTAACCTAGAACTATTTTAAGGAATATGGACTGCTTTTTGAGGACATAGCTAGTGCCATCTTTCCAGAGTAGAATATTGGCCTTGCAGAAATGATGGGCAAAATGCTAAAAACGGATTTTCACCACTCGCTGCTATTCCAAATGAGATGCTACGTTTCCAAAGAGTCTTCCATGGAAAGAAAAAGTAAGTTAGTGAAAATAAGAATTTCCATGTGTCTATGAAAGAACAACATGTTCTTGCCAGTAGGACTGGTAAAAGTCCCCCTCCTCAAAAATATTAAATAAAATAAAAGGATAACAACAACACTTTTTAAAAAGAGGAAAAATTTTTGAAAATATGTTTAAAAGGAAAACAACCGACACCGAACCCCCTGAAAACTGGAATACCAGGCTTAGTTCTGTTTGAAAAATCTAAACGAATCCAGGCCCTTTTTTCAGATGCATTTAAGGTTTTGTGTTTGTTGATCTGGTTTTTGTTTGTTTGTTTTGTTTTGTTTCCATTTGTATCTGTTGCTTACAATACAATAAACATTGACAAACTTTGAAAAACACCCCTACTTTTCACACAAATGGAGTATGCCACCATTTTAACATCAAAGAGTATCAGTGCTGCCCAGTCTAAGAATCCAAGGAACATTGATTCAAACATTTCTCCTTCTGCAACCTATTCCTGTTGGTCATTTATCACTGTGAATAGAAGGGAGGAGTATCTAATGACATGTCAGCAGAAAGGCATGAATTATATAATTCCATCTTCTTTTACTCGGTTTTTAATAGGTTGGTAGCTTCTATTAGGTACCTGGGTAACATCAGAAGAGGAGTTTTCTGTAGATTTCTTGTTTTCCCTCCTCTGTAACCTACAGAGGGTGGGACTGGTTGGCCTCAGTGGTCCTCTCCAGCTTTAGTTTTTGATCTAAGATGCTGTCTTAGAGATGAGGATCAACTCTGTAATGAAGCTGGGGTAAGTTCTCGCTTCTTTACACCACATCTACTCAGTTCTAATTCCAGAATTGTGTTCCTTTCTAAAGATTTCAGAGATAGACTCTTTAAAGGTGACATAACTAGGAGCTAAGGGAATCAAGAAAGGAATGAGATTATGAAGGTTGAATTCCTGTTTCGGCTATCCATACCCTTGGTAAATTACTGCATTTCTCGGAATCTCCACTGTAGGGGTGGGAGTGATCATCTCATAAAGCTAGGCTCAGGAATAATGTGTTAACATATGCAAGTACTTACAGAAATGCCTGATGGGAAAGTAAGTGCTCTATAAGTGTTTGCTATTATTATCGTCCCCTCTTAATTAAACAACTCAAGGTAGTTGCTGATGGTAAACATTTGTATTTAATACTGTTCCTAACGTACTAATCAATTTATTAGAACTTAACATTTACTCAAAAGTTAAAAATAAAACACTGGTAATGAGATTATCATAATTTGCAAATGATAGAGTTGTCTATTTTGAAAACCTAAGAGGCACAAATCTTCAACGATCATAAACACTAACACATTTTTTAAAAGTTATCATAGCTTTTCTGCAGAATAATAATAAATATTATTATTTGGAAAAATAATGGGAACAAAATCTCACTCACAATGGGAGCAAGGTATAAAATAGGAATAAATGTAACAAATTTCAATTTAACAAATGAAAAAATATCTACTGAGGAACAAGACAGAACACAATGAAAAAAGATAGAAAGGCATACTCTGATTATAGATTGGAAAACAGTTCTCTATATTTTAATATACATCAGTCATACCACTAAATAACCCTATCTATTTAAGATATGTGAATTTTATTATATATAAATTATGCCTTCATAAAAAATTCTCCTCATCTGTTTTCAAATTGATAGAATAATTCTGAAATTCACCTATGAAAATAAATATTTGAAAAAATACAACAGAGGAATAAATTGAGATGCATTATCCTATTAAATAAGAAACTGCAGGGCAGCCTTAGTGGCGTAGTGGTTTAGCGCCGCCTTCAGCCCAGGGCGTGATCCTGGAGAGCCCGGATCGAGTCCCACGTCGGGCTCCCTGCGTGGAGCCTGCTTCTCCCTCTACCTGTGTCTCTGCCTTGCTCTCTCTGTATTTCTCATGAATAAATAAATAAGATATTTTAAATAAATAAATAAATAAGAAACTACTGTACATTTGGAACCCAAAGGGATATTCGATTTAATGGTAAAGAATGGGTAGTTCATTAATAGATCCAACATTGTAGCCAGCCTCCAAGATAGCCCCTAGATACTTCTTGTCTCCTGATATTCATTCATGTCCTTATTCTTCCCTTCAAACATTGAATAGTGCTGACCTACCCTACAATAGGATATTGTAGAAATAAATATACTTGGCTTTTGATGAAAGGCAGTGTGCCTTTTGTCTTATTCCCTTTTGCATCACCTGCTTTGGGAGAAGTCAACTACTATGTTCTGAGGGTATACAAGAAACCCCAAAGGAAAAGTCCATATTACAAAGAACTGAGGCTTCTTGAAACAGTCAGAAGCTACTTACAAGCAATTTGTATGAACCATCTTGGAAGTAAATCTTCCAACCTCAGTTCAAGCCTGGAGATGATGATAGCTCTGGTAACATGTTGACTGTAACCTCTGTAAACCTCTTTAAAGACTCCAAGCCAGAATCACTCAGGTTAGCTGCACTCAAATTCTTGAACAATAGAAACTCTGGGACAGCAAAGATTTATCATTGTTTTGAGCCATTAAGTTTCGAAGTAATTTATTATAAAGTAATAGGTAACTAATACACCCAGATATATAAGGATAAATTATCATATGGCTTGCACTTTGATGGGAATAGAGAGGCTATCCAATAATCATATCTTATTAAAAACGAATATACATAACACAGATGTGAATCTTGAGAAGAAATATGAAACCATCAAAGTATTTAAAAATAACATATTAGGATGCATAACCCTGGATTTGAGGACTTTATTATAAGCATTACATTGAAAACAAATCTCAAAAAGAATCATATTAATAGATTTATAATCATAACATGTAAACTATTTTGCATTAAATAGTACACAAGCAAAATGAGAAAAGAAACATGTATCTGGCAGAAAGGTTATTCATATACATAAACACAAATTCAAAATTTAAAAAAAATTAACTTATAATGTAACATTAGATGAAAAAGGTATACATCTGGGCAGCCCAGGTGGCTCAGCTGTTTAGTGCCGCCTTCAGCCCAGGGCGTGATCCTGGAGTCCTGGGATCGAGTCCCACGTCAGGCTCCCTGCATGGAGCCTGCTTCTCTCTCTGCCTGTGTCTCTGCCTCTCTCTCTGTGTGTCTCTCATGGATAAATAATAAAATCTTAAAAAAGAAAAGGAAAAGAAAAGAAAGAAAGAAAGAAAAGAAAAGAAAAGAAAAGAAAAGAAAAGAAAAGAAAAGAAAAGAAAAAGGTATACATCAAACCAACTGGGGTTTATCCCAAGAATAAGTGGATGATTTGCATTAGAAAATACATTTTTGTTTGTTTACTTTTTTGTTTGTTTATTTTGTTTTGTTTTTTCTTTTAGAAAATACATTTTTTTAAATTATGATCTCAAACTAGGAATAGAAGCCCAATGTGGGACTTGATCCCAGGATCCTGTGAGTGTGACCTCAGCCAAAGGCGCATACTTAACCTACTGAGCCACCCAGGTGCTCCAGCTTTTATTTTATTTTTTATTTATTTTTTTTAAAGATTTTTTTTTTTTTGTTTATTTATGATAGTCACAGAGAGAGAGAGAGAGAGAAGCAGAGACACAGGCTGAGGGAGAAGCAGGCTCCATGCACCGGGAGCCCAACGTGGGATTCGATCCCGGGTCTCCAGGATTGCGCCCTGGGCCAAAGGCAGGCGCCAAACCGCTGCGCCACCCAGGGATCCCCGGCGCTCCAGCTTTTAGTAGCTGAATTTTTAAAAGTACAGGACAGTTACAGACTCATGTGAAAAAATTCTAAGATCACTTTCGGATCCAAAGTTAGGTATTCCTTTAAAACATTAATCTCCTCTTAGCATTCAACATCTAATTTTCTCAAGGATTTAGGAAAATGATTGTCCAAGGATGGACAGAAAGGTTTTAGTTCTCATCCATCTTTATAGTTCTTGGAATGATTACTCTCTCCAAATAATGGTCACCTATGTTTTGAGACTACTGTTTACATATGACAAACTTATCGTGTTCTCTTTTCCTAACACCAATTGTTGAAGGTAGCATATCATTTCATTTTATAAGTTGGGTGTCATTAGCTAGTCCTGCAAAGAACTTCCTGAATCACAGTAATAACATGATTCATGCCAGAGAGAGTGTATTTTATGGATGTGTTGGGAAATTTTAAAGTTTGAAAAATCAATGATTGTTGAAATGAAGAGCCGTGTTGATAAAAATGCTGGCATGACTTGTGTTTGTTTTTCTAAAAAGCTCTGGTAGTCACAGATCACAAATTAAAATATCATACTATCTTTTAAAATGCTAAATGAAAGAAGCCTGATGCATTTTTGAAAGTAATTCTGGAAGTGTAAGTACCTTTTAAAAATAAATTTAAACACATTTTACTTCTTGGGACTATTTCTCATGTCATCTAAAATAGACAATGAAAATTGGACTCCCCTCAGGCCAATAAATAAAATAAAATCTTTTAGGATTCTTTAGCTTTTGAATGGGATGGATTAAAATGGAACTATCTGGGTAAGACATAAAAGTCAAAATTTGGTTAATATATGTTCAGATTTTTTTTTTTTCACTTTAATCAGGCTTGATGTTTCCTGCTTCCAGGACAAGCATCCAAACTCTAAAATTCCAGGGAGAGACTATTTAGCAGAATGTCTGGCCTCTTCCGTAAATGAAAAGACAGGTAATATTCATAAAAGAACACTTCTATGAAATTTCCATCATCGAGTTCCAGCTAAAGCAGCTTAGATGAGTGTCTATTAGTCTGCATTTTCCCCCATGGTGGTAAGTGAGAATGGGGTGGCCCCTGGAACTATTCAGGACAAATAGTTTTCCTCTCCTCTCCATTAGCTGCCAGTTCTTTCCTTCCATCAGGATTCCATCAACATATTTTCAACAAAACATGACATTAAAGGCGTGATTGTGATTCCCCTCATTCTGGTCTATAATCTCATTCGACTTTCCTCAACACAGTACTCTGAGGTTTGTTTTTATTCATTTGAACATTTGTGACAATGTGTCCTAAAAATTGTCCTGGGCATTTTTCTTTCCAAGCCTTAAACCTTATCAGGTTGAAATGAAAAGGGATCAAAAAGTCTTTAATTTTGTTTTATATGCACTAGGAGGAAAATAGATGGTTTCACTGGTAAGAACAGATGCTTCACTGTTTTCTGACTATCGAGGCAACTCTTTGTTTTGTGTTCTAAATAGTAAAGGTAGAAAAAAATCCTTACATATATCAGGCTAATATTTATTTTAAAGGAAAGTGCTGTTTTGGGGAACGATGCCTGTTTACATCAGTCGGAGATGGTATTAGTACAGGCACTGTGTGTTTCTCAAACACGAGATACACTCTTGTCTAGGGGTACAAAGGCTTCATCATAAAACCTTGGTTAGAACTGGACAATTGCACAGCTTTGCTTTTGTCTGACTCCATTCTAATCTGTTGACTTTTAAAATTGAATGAGAGACGTTTCCTGAGAGGAGGGCATGAAAGCCTCAGAACACAATGAGGAGATAGCATGACTCACCTTGGAGTACCTGCCTTCCAGGTGCTCGCTGCCTGATTATTCTTATTCCAGGTGAAGAGTTCAACTGGTAGGGGCCCTGATTCCTAAAAGTAATAATAGATGAAGTTCAGAGAAAGAAAATCCTACAAAGGAAAGGATAAGTGAGTTAGGAAAAGAAAAAAAAAAAAAGAAAGAAAAAGAAATGGAAATTGAAAGAATAAAATGAATAAGGAAAGTTTACATTCAAACTAGAGAATTGTGCAGTGCCCATTAAAAAGAGGATAGTAAGATAACCCAAGGAGTGGATTGGTTATTTTGATTGTATCTTCTAAAACTCTTAGGCAGAGAGTTATTTTTGAAGATAATAATCCAAATCTCACAGGACCATTACTCTGGGGGCGGGGGTGGGGTGAGGTGCTTTGGCATTTCATTAAGCTTAAAATACTGTTGTGAATCGAATTTGGGGAGATGAAATGGAAGCTTAAAGGAGAAAGCCAGGCCTTAGTCAAGCATGTGAAACAGGTGATGTGTCTCTTCAGAACCCAGCTAGCAAATGCTGAAGATTTACTGCTGGTGGGTCCTCTCTTGGTCTGTCCTCCCTCTTCCCACTAAACTCCTAACCCAGTTTGGGGTCTGTTAGTTACATTGCCTAGTCTGAGTCCTCTTGCTGCCACCAGTGTTGAGGTGAGAGATACCCATTTCCTAAGGCATCCCATTTGTCCAACGGCATGTAAATCTTCAGACTTTATGCCGGTCACTCTGTGCTTCCCAGTTGCAAACCACCCATAGGCAACACATCTCATGCATGGTACACATGCTGCTTCTTTCAGTGTTAGTATTTTGGATATAATATATAGTCTTTGAGGTTTAGATTTTCAAGGTAGGTATCTCAGACTCAGATAAAGTAAAGGAAGCATTTAGGTTTTTTAAGATAAAAAGCTCCTTGTTTGGGCACTCATGCCAATGAATTAGGCAGCTATCTACAGAAAGGAAATAAACTCAAGTGGTTGAAAGTAGGGTTTCCATAGCGAATGTTCCTGCATTGGTCTGCTTCACAACTTTGTGGCTGACAGATTTCAGCCAGGTTCCTTAACTTCATCTGAAAAATAGAAATAATTGCAGCTACTTCATGGACTATTGTGAGTCTACAATTGAGGTAATGATACAGATAAAATACCTGCTAGGGTTTCCAGCATGCGTTGAGCATTCACTCTGGCATGTAGTAAGCTACTAATATTTGTCTGTGGTGGCAGTGGTTACCATACTCCTGATGAGAAAGAGTGGTGCTGAGTGGAGAGACCTGTTGATAGGTTCATGGCAAGGAGGAAGATGAAACCACGCGTATCAGCAGCGCTCTGGCAGGGAACTGAAAACACAATTAATTCAAATGGTTAATTGGAGAGAGTTCAATGAAGGGAATATTTGCTGAGGTAGGGCAGGATTAACAGAATCATAAAGGGATGGCACCGTGCCCAGAACTACCTTCTGAGGCTCACCAGTCCAGACATAAATCCTCTAAACCTGGAAGAGAGAAGGAGAAAATTGGGTTACTAGAACCCAGAGAGAGTTGCAGATGTTGACGAGGAGTCACCCTGCAAAAGCCATAGTGGAAAAGTGACAGCCCCACAAGAAAGTGACAGAAGGCTACATGCCCACTTTCTGTGCCTCTGATGATAACTCTCACTGGAAGAGCACAGCCAGAGGCCAGAAGAAAGATCCTAGGCTTTGTAGTTCCTACAGTGAAGCTCCCTTGATGGAAAGCAAGCCTGAGAATAAATCTGGAAGGGCAGAGAGTAATGCTAGTGGACCAGAACACCAGATTTACAATTTATTTTTCATGAACTTCGATTCTTGCCAGTATTATGAAAGTAGGATTTAGCACTTGTTATTTAAAGAACCTCTAAAGTTGCTTTGTGGGGCCCTGGAGCTTTGTGGATTGGAGCTTGGATCTTTGACTTACAGCTATATCGTAATACTGATATCTCAGAATCCCTGGGAGCATAACCTTGAAATACTTAGATTCTGCTTTTAAACAGTAAAAAGCCCAGTTTTCTGTCAAACAGGACATCACTAATTTAGATATAGTTCCTAACAAGCAGAGTTTCTGTCAATAGGTTAATTTAATTAAATTATCAAATTTGAAAGTTTATATCAATAAAGTGAAAACCAGATAAAATACATAAATCCAATTTATTTCTTGGACATGTGGACATTGTTTGAACTGTGGTTCCCGTAGAATAAGCCACTACTATGATTCCAAGACTGTACCCCCTTTCAAACAAAGCTCTCAATTCTGCTTATTGTGTTATTTGAAAATAAAGGGGGGATTACAAAATAAATTTGGAGGTTTTGCTACTAACTGTATGATGAATATTGTGCAAGCATTTTTTTTTTTTGTGCAAGCATTTTTAATCCACTTTGGCTGCTTGGACTTTCACGTTGGAGTCTAACGGTAGAATTAATTTGGGATAAATGCTGACTAGTGTTTAACATTTGCATTTTAAGTTGTCTCTTCCTGAATCATTATAAATTATTGCAAACTGACTTAAAATGTTAAAGCTAGTATATTCATTACACTGAACAACTCATTAAGAAGATTCCAAGATATTGGAAGCCTTTTTTGCTCCAAAATTTCTTGGAATGAGATAGCATGTCTGAATGATAAACATCTGGAGGACGGGATCTTTTTAGGTAGCACAGACCTCTGCATATAGTACTTCTAAAATAATTGTCAGCTCAGTGGACTTTAGGGTAGATGTAGAATAAAAGTGAAATTCACAACTATTAATACTAGTAAATATTTGCTCTGTAATAGAAGTAATATACTTCTAACCATGCATACATATCTATAGTGGTTAAGTATGTCAAAGTCAAAGTATGGTTAAATTCACATGTCAAATATTCCAAATAACATGTATAACGTCAACATCCAAAACTGTCATTCAAACCATGTCCCATTAAAAGCAAAAAATAAACAGTTCAAAGAGAAGATCAGGAAGTATTTGACATAATGATTGTATCATAATAAAATATTTATGATACTCTCTTCATCCAGGAAACTATTTGATACCATCATGGAGTGAATAAAGTTGGAAGCAAGGAAAGAGTATTGACGTCAACACTTATTATATTAGTGAAACAAATAGTGAGAGAATGTTTAGAGAATCCCGTGACAATGAAACAAGTGAATATTCACTTTGAACTAACACATCAGGAACATTTAGATGCATTTAAAAAAACAGTGGATTTGATAATAGGAAATCAGGCTATTAGCTTTATGTTTTTATTGGAAAAGTAATCTTAAATGTTATTGATTAATTTAAAAAAATTATAAATTGCATAATTTTTAACTACTCTCCACCCATAATACTGCTTCTCTTTAGCAATATCACCGATATTAATACAATATTATTAGATCTTTTATTTCACTTGTCCATTTATAGGTGTGTGATGGAGGCCAACACAAACATTAACAGAAAGAACAATGAAAAAGATGCTAGGAGTCAAAGAAAACTCTGCCCTCCTTATTTTTGAGCTAGCAAAGGCAAAGAAAAAGTACTAACTCAATTAGTTAAAAACAGAGAGAACAGACAAGGAATTCAGCAATATGTAACTCTAAGTAGATATCATCAATATCAAGATTATCTCATTTAATTCCAATCAGTGTCCCAGTTCTTATGACATTTCCCTTCCTGGGAAATGGCAGTTATCTTGGCATTGCAGCTGTCAGGAGCGCATACTGTTTTTTACTCTCTAGTTTCTTGCTTTCAGGAACTGGATGAAAAAGTCAGTACTCCAAAAGAGCCAAGGGCTGGAAAGCCATCTTTCTTGTCGATCTTCCCTATCTAGATGCAACATATACTATAAGTGATAAAATTTGTTTTAGCATGATGGATTCTAAATTCTTTTTAATTCCCCTGGACTGTCATGAAAAACAGAAATATTCTCCAAGACCGAAGATTTCTAATCCTTGGCGGTTAGGTACAGGACATATCTTACAGAAAGCAAGAGACCTGCTTATGTTTAATGTCTGGATCCCACCATTTGAAATGCACTCCTTTGGGTTATTAAGGAAATACATGGATTTTCCAGCTTCTTCCCCTCCTCCCCTCAGTGAATGTGCCTTTTAGGAGAAGTTTCCACAAAACCAAATAGATTTTGCTAAGACATGAGAGGAGAGTAAGGCATAATCCTGAATGAGCCAGGCTAGAGAGGGACACACAGTTCGAGGTTTCTGGGTAGCAAAAATGACAACTTAAGAATCCCAGTAACAAAGGGGAAAGAAGAGATCTCTTAAGTGAAAGAGTCAGTGATAAAATCTCAAGGTTAAAAATAATTTTAAAAGGGTATACTGTGAAAGAGGACTTAAGAACAGAAATTATGGGCAGCCCAGGTGGCTCAGAGGTTTAGCACCACCTTCAGCCCAGCATGTGATCCTGGAGTCCTGAGATCGAGTCCCACGTCAGGCTTCCTGCATGGAGCCTGCTTCTCCCTCTGCCTGGGTCTCTGTCTCTCTCTCTCTCTCTGTGTCTCTTATGAATAAATAAATAAAATCTTAAAAAAAGAACAGAAATTATACAAGCATAACTTCTATTTGTTGAATTAAAAGCAAACATGCAGTAGGTTTCCGGAAGAATGCTACAGTAGTGATGTAGGGTTTTCATCTCCTTGAATCTCTTTCTCCAATCCAAGTACTAACCAGGCCTGAATCCCTTTCTATAAATAAGCAGAGCAGCAATGGTAGCAAGACTACTAAGTTATTGAGAAAATGATATCTGAGCAAAAACATAAAGAACATGAAGGAATTAGTTACATGAGTATCAGAGAAAAGTGTAATCCAGGCAGAGAAAAGACACTTCCAGGAGGCTCTATGGCTGGAGGGAGCCTTGTGTGTTCAAGGACGAGCTCGGGGAACAGGAACAGGGTGGCTAGTGCAGAGGAAATCAGGAGTGGCAGGAGAGGAAGTCAAAGCTGAGGTGGGGAGGTCACTCATCCAGGATTTCACCTTCTACTCTGCATGATGTGAAGATTCATTGGAAGGTTTTAAGCACTGGAGTGGTGAACTATGTTTAATAGCTCCCTCCCTCTGCCATAATAAGACATATTCGTAGGAACTCTTCCCAAAAAAGCTAAGAAAAAGGACATAGAAAAAGGATGGGATGGGAGTACCTGGGTTGCTCAGTGGTTGAGCATCTGCTTTTGGCTCAGGTCTTGATCCCAAGGTCCTGGGATCGAGTTCCACATCAGGTTCCCCACAGGGAGCCTGCTTCTTCCTCTGCCTATGTCTCTGCCTCTCTGTGTCTCTCATGAATAAATAAATAAAATCTTAAAAAGGAAAAAAAGAAAAAGGATGGGATAATACATGCTAAATTCTTTACAGTAGGACTTAAGGGTACCGAAAAAGGTAAATTCATGTTTTTTTCCTTCTTTCTACATCTCTGATTGATTTATTTTACTTCTTATGAGAATGTATTACTTTTGTTTTATATATATATAACATATATGTTATATATATATATGTTATATATATATATTATATATATAAGATTTTGTATCCTATCCCAAGTCAGTCATCTTATTCTTCAACAGCTTTTGTTCTTAAGCAAGTTTTCCTCATTGTAGTTTGAAATATTTTCTTATAACTTCTCTCCAACCTGTCCTAGTTTTAATTGTTAGGAGGTAAAGAGACTGGGCTTAATAATTCTCCAAGACATCTCATCAGCTTGCTGCAGAGAGGTGTTGGAGAAGCCTATAGAACATTCTACAAATTTCACAACTTAACCAAAGGCTGGCCCCCCATAGTGGGCAGAAGTAAACAAGACAGTAAGAGGAGGAAATAAGCGATGGAGGAAGTGTGGTGGGAACACGCACTTCTCTGGGTTATAAAAAGAAACTTGGCATCAAACGTTGGGCAATCTTCTAAAATCATAGGTAAGTGACCCAGGAAAACGATTGAGAAATGTGAGGTCCTAGCCTGCTGCGGAAGGCAGCACCAATGAAGAACGATTGAGAAATACAGTCTGGAGAGGACTTAACACCCTCTTATTGGTTTCAAAGTGGACTGCTTCTGTTACCAGAATTATTTTTAGAAATGTTATCTCATATTTTCCATGCTTGCATTATTTCTTTCCCTTCTAATTTTACACCTGACTGCCCTGAGTAGGGGTGTGTGCAGGATGGGGAGGGGGTCAGAGGAGGAAATGGTAGTTTAAAAACACAAAGGAATACAAATCTCTTAGACTCAAGTATAAAAAGCCAACGTTTCTCTTCCCACAAAATCATTCTGCTGCAATTAAACCAACTTACGGGACTCTCTCGACAATTAGAAAAGCACTTAATAGATCGCAAACTGTTATAGAAGGGTTGGTTAATTAAAAATAAGGGAATGTAATATTCATCAATAAGTACAAGACTCATTCATCCTGCTTGCTGAGAAGAACCTAGGAGGCGAGACATGGAGAAGAAAACATGAGACTGCCTTTTCCCTATAAAGCCTGTTTCCTCTAAATGAGAGGCTGTGCCCCTCACCGAACCGAAGGTATCCTATCACCTTAAGGAATGCTCTTTATAATAAAAATTGTGATTAAGAAAGCATTTATTTTCCAGCTAATATAAGGCATGGGACTAAAGGTACATAGACTAGAAAATGTTTTTCTGTTCTACAGAAGTCTGTCATATCAGAACACATGTAAACATAAAACATGCATTACCAAATCGACAAGGGCCAACCAGTCCAGTAAAAGCTCAAAGGCTGGTGCAAAGCAGAACGATCAGAACACAATGCCACTGAGATAAGCACCGTAGGTAGAGAGAGACCGTGGAAGTTAAAAACAAGTTCATTTCTCAAGAAGGACAACTCTTTGCTTATCAAAAAGTCACTTTTTTTTCCCCCAAGCAAACCTGAAACCCAGAAGAAACACAAGCAAAAAGTCTGATACGATATTTCAGCAAGTATTATAAACACTATAAGAATACTATAATATAATAATACTATAATATAATAATATATAGAAGGTATATAATATAATAATACTATCATATACTAATAATAACCACAATTTTTGGTTAAGCTCTTTCTAATTTCCAGGAAAAAGGCTACCTATCCAATGTGCTTAAGTGAATTAGTTCACTCAACAAACCAATTTAATTTGTCAGAGATTACAATGCCTGAAGAGGAGCTGGTCCTCCAACAAAGTCGGGTTGCCTCTACCACTCAAGCTTTGCCATCAGCAGTTTCCAAACTGGCTGTGCACATCTCTGTGGACATATAAAATGACCTGCTGGGGTATAAGCAGAAAATCTGAAAGAGGTTCATTTCAATTTTTGTGTTTTGTTCTTTAAAAATTGTTTTTGTATAGGATATACAATATGAATAATATAGTAAGCTTATATAGTATATAAATACGAAAATTTACATATACTGTGGGTTGTGCTTAAAATATGTAATGATAGGAATGTGCAATCTAAAAAGTTTGGAAAAGAATGCTCAAACTATTAAGCCATATGGTCCCCAGATTCAGACCAACCAAAAAATATATATATATAAATTTCTTTCAAAAATTTATTTCAGCACATTTTTATCAATTTTGTTAAGCCAAATAAAAATCTCCAAGTGAAATTCAATTCTATTGCACACTCTAGAAAAATTGTTAGAAAATCTGCTATTGTAGTAGCTGAAGACCGTAGATTATAGATTGCGAATTGTAGGGTAGGGTTGCAATTTATAAGGGAAAAGGGACTTCTGGAGGCAAAATAATATTGTCTAGACATTTGAACTGATACAGATCAAGATACTGTAAAAGCCCGTTATAAATAGCAAATATTAAATCTTTAAAATAGTCCATTTGGGTCCAGTTAATATTTATTTCTCTTCATTATAACATGATACATCAGGCATTAGGCAAAATGAGAAGACTTCTTTGTAATGAAATGTCCTCCTTTGCTTAGTATTTTCTGTTTAAGGAATTGATTTGAACAATGCATATAAGAAAGATATCTATCACCATGGCTAAATATATAAATGAAAAGGCACAATATTAATAGTTTTTATTATGATACTGTAATAGTTTTCCATTACTGGTGTAACAGATCACCAAAAATTTAGTGGCTCAAAACAATATAAATTTGATAATCTTATGTTTCTGGAGATCAGAAGTCCTAAATGGGCTTTATAGGCTAACATCAAGGTAGCTGCAAGCTGCATTCCTTCTAGAGACTCTAGGGGAGAATATGTTTCCTTAACTCTTCCAGCTTCTAGAAGTCCCCTGCATTTCCTGGTTCATGATCCATAGCCAAAGGAAATCACTTCAATCTGCTTCTGTCACCATATCACCTTCTCTTACTCTGACTCTAGAACCTGCCTCTTACATCCAGGTCATCTGGATAATCTAGGATAATCATCCTGTCTCAAGATCCTGACTTAATCCCATCTGCAAAGTTCCTTTTCCTTGTAAGGTAATATATTCGCCAGTTCCAGAGAATAGGGTATGGCATCCTCAGGAAGCCCTATTCAGCTGCACAGTTTGCCACCTGGTTCCCAAAGATTCACGTCCATTTCACACGCACAATATATTCATCTCACCACAGGATCCCCCCAACTGTCAACCCATTAGAGCATCAGCTCAAATCCCAAATCTCATCTAAGTCTTATCAGCTCCAAAGTCCCAAATCTCATCATCTAAATCATCTAAATTAGGCATAGATGAGGCTCTGGGTCTAATCCATCATGGAGCAAAATCCCTCTCAATCTGTTGGGCCTGTGAAAGTAAAAAATAAGTCATCTGCTCCCAAGATACACTGGTGAGACTGGTATAGGACAAGAGTTGATAGTGATAGAAATCCCTGATCCAAAGGGATAAAACAGAAGGAAAGACATAATCACAGGTCCCAAGGAATTTCACAAATTCAGCAGGGCAAATTAGAATTCAAGGCTCATGAATTGAGTATCCTCTGGACCTGTGGCTCTGCCCTCAGACTTGTCCCTCCTGTTTCTTGAAGGATAGTGGTAAGATGAAATTCATCATTCGTACACCTGATATCTTCTAAGAGGTAAGTGGTTTCATCAGCCTGTTTCCTGACTGTAGGATTTGGGGGATAAGATAGCCTTCCTTTATTTTAACTTGTCATTGTGCTTTTGAGTCCAAACTTATGGTGTTTCCATTGATATAACATTCTAAAAGCCTTGTGGGTCTCCCATTTGTGTCTGGGGAATTTACTTCATTACACAGGAGGCTCCTTCACAAATCTTCCCTGGATAAACATATCTCTATTCCTGGCCTCTACTGAGCTGTCTGATGAAATTCATCATTCGTACACCTAATATCTTCTAAGAGCCTTCTATGTGATTGAACATTCTGACCTTTTGGTCCCTGCCAGGCACCAACAGAACGTCATCCAGCCACATCCTTGGCTTTCTTTCCAGAGCACTATGCTGGCCATGAATCTCTTAATTTTAACATATTCTGAAATCTGGATAAGCTAAGAATTTCCCAAGCCAGTAAGTTCTGGTTCCTTTGGGCTTTATGGTTCTTTTTTCAACTTTTTTCTTTCCTCTCATATTTTACTATAAGCAGCAAGAAGAAATCAGGTTGCACCTTCAACGCTTTGCTTGGAAATTTCCTCAGATAAATATACAAATTCATTCTTTGCAAATCTTGCTTTCTACCTCATCTCAGGACAAAATCCAGCTAAGTCTTCTGTTACCAGATAACAGGGGTCTTCTTCCCTCCAGTTTCCAAAAATTTTGTCCTCATTGCCTTCTGAACCTGAATAGCAATGATTTAACACATGTATTTCTACTAAAATTATTCCTGTGATGGGGTAGTTATTGTCTAGAAAGAGATAGGTTTTCTCTATTGCTCTTCTAATTTCCTTCTGAGTGTTCACCAGCAGTATCTTGAATGCCCATATTTTTGCCAATGATCTGTTTATGCTGATCTTAGAATTTTCTAAAATAACAGAAGTTTGTTTTTTTTGTATTTTCCTACTATGCTCTTTCCTATTCTTCCAGCTGTCGCCTCTTACCCAATCTGAAAGTGATTTCTACATTTTTAGGTATTTCTTACATACAGCCTCACCCCACTTCCAGGTCACTGACATAGCATTTGTTGAATCATGGCTACCATCTTCCAGGCACTCCGTAAACATCTTAATTAATTATCTCAACAACTATCCAAGGGAAATATTATAATTATTTTACAAATGTGGAAGACCATTTAAGATTATTGAAAAGTTTAGTCTTTGTAGGTCAGCAAACATAGATTCAAATTCTGGTTTCATCACTCTTTTGTTGAATATTTTTTGGGAAAATCACTTAATCTCTTAAAACTTTGCTTCAATTTCCTTAAAAGTTAACAGTGTATATACAACTTACCATGCAAAAAGATTTTTTCTTTCTTTCTTTCTTTCTTTCTTTCTTTCTTTCTTTCTTTCTTTCTTTCTTTCTTTCTTTCTTTCTTTCTTTCTCTTTCTTTCTTTCTTTTCTTCTTTCTTTCTTTCTTTCTTTCTTTTTCTTATTTCTCTTTTTTCCTTTTTTTTGTAAGGCTTATATAACATATGTAATATGCTTGCTTTGTGGGTATGTAATAGGAATTATTTTTCTCGACATTTTTGTGTAATTTTGCTACATATGGTATTAACTCATTTGGAAGAGGATATCACCAGAGGAGAGGAGATATATGTGATAAGGATAACTGGTAAATCAGAATAAAATAGACACATTCAGAGAAACAAGCTGTTATAGATGATGAAGTTTTCTGAAAGTCCTTTGGTGATTGAAACACCTTAGGGGGGCACTTGACGGGATGAGCACTGGGTGTTATTCTATATGTTGGCAAATTGAACACCAATAAAAAATAAATTTATTAAAAAAAAGAAACACCTTTTATACTCCATCCATTGCTTTTCTTGAGGATACTTCGTAGTTAAGATATCAGACGTCTTGGGGCTCCTGGGTGGCTCAGTCAGTTGAGGGTCTGACTCTTGGTTTCGGCTCAGTCATGATCTCAGTTAGCCCCGCGTTGGGCTCCATGCTGAGCCCAGAGTCTGTGTGAAGATTTCTCTTCCTCTCTCTTTGTCCCTCCTCTCTCTCTCTCACTCTCTCTCTCACTCTCTCTCTCTTGCTCTCCCCAAAATAAATAAGTAGATCTTTAAAAAAAGATATCAGATCTCATGAATTGATTAAAGAAGAGATGAATTCAGGAAATTTTTTATCTGATGAAAACTCAGACATAGAGGAGCTCTGTATTTCTGTGAAAATGTATTAATGCATAAGTGCCAATATCATCTTGAAGAAAAAGAAAGTGTTATGATAATCTTTGGTTCAAATCTATCTTCTAATTATATTATTTAAGGAGAAAATACAATTGTTGGATTGTCCATTTTGGGGATTTAAAATGTTTAATAAAAAAAAAGATTGTGCATTAAGTAAACAGAAAAAAAAAGAAGAAGAAGAAGCCCCTGGGACTATATTTATTACTTGCTTTCTCTATAAAGGAAGGATTGTTTAAAACAGTCAATTTTAAGATAAACCAACTCAGGAGTCATCTCAGAACTACCCCTTGGGGGGGGAGGAGCAAGACGGCGGAAGAGCAGGGTCTCCAAATCACCTGTCTCCACCAAATTACCTAGAAAACCTTCCAATCATCCTGAAGATCTATGAATTCGGCCTGAGAATTAAAGAGAGACCAGCTGGAATGCTACAGTGAGAAGAGTTCGCGCTTCTATCAAGGTAGGAAGACGGGGAAAAAGAAGTAAAGGAACAAAGGCCTCCGAGGGGGAGGGGCCCCGCGAGGAGCCGGGCTGAGGCCGGGGCGAGTGTCCCCAGGACAGGAGAGCCCCGTCCCGGAGGAGCAGGAGCTGCACCGACCTTCCCGGGCGGAAAGGGGCTCGCAGGGAGTTGGAGCAGGAACCAGGAGGGCGGGGATGCCCTCGGGCTCCCCGGGACAGTAACAGCAACTGCGCGCCCAGGAGAGTGCGCCGAGCTCCCTAAGGGCTGCAGCGCGCGGCGGGACCCGGCGGGACCGGGAGCAGCTCGGAGGGGCTCGGGGGCGGCTCCGCGGAGGGGGCTGCGCGGCCCCGGGAGCAGCTCGGTGGGGCTCGGGCAGAGGAAGAGGCTCCGTGCGGAGGGGGCTGCGCGGTTCCAGGAGCAGCTCGGACGGGCTCGGGCGGCGGCTCCGCGGAGGGGGCTGCGCGGCCCGGGAGCGCGAATCCAACAGCGCAGGCCCCGGAGCACAGGGCGCCGGGACACAGCCCAGGATCCCGCCTCCCCCGGTACAGGCAGAGGCCGGGAGGGCCCAGGACAGCGAGGACGCTCCTGCCCCAGCTGAGCAGATCAGCGGCCCCGCCCGGAGCCTCCAGGCCCTGCAGACGGAGTTCCTGCCGGAGCTGAATCCAGGTTTCCAGAGCTGCCCCGCCACTGGGGCTGTTCCTCCTGCGGCCTCACGGGGTAAACAACCCCCACTGAGCCCTGCACCAGGCAGGGGCACAGCAGCTCCCCCAACTGCTAACACCTGAAAATCAGCACAGCAGGCCCCTCCCCCAGAACACCAGCTAGACTGACTGACAACTTCCAGGGGAACCCAAGGGACTTAAAGTACACAGAATCTGAAGATACTCCCCCGTGGTTCTTTTTTTTTTTTTTTTTTGTTTTGCTTTTTGATTTGTTTCCTTCCCCCACTCCCTTTTTTTTTCCTCCTTTCTTTTTATTTCTCTTTTTCTTCTCTCTTTTTTTTTTCGTTTTTTTGTCTTCCCTTTTTTTCTCTTTCATTTTCTTTCCTTCTTTCTTTCCTCACTTTTTCTCTTATTCCCAATACAACTTGCTTTTGGCCACTCTGCACTGACCAAAATGACTAGAAGGAAAACCTCACCTCAAAAGAAAGAATCAGAAACAGTCCTCTCTCCCACAGAGTTACAAAATCTGGATTACAATTCAGTGTCAGAAAGCCAATTCAGAAGCACTATTATACAGCTACTGGTGGCTCTAGAAAAAAGTATAAAGGACTCAAGAGACTTCATGACTGCAGAATTTAGAGCTAATCAGGCAGAAATTAAAAATCAATTGAATGAGATGCAATCCAAACTAGAAGTCCTAACGACGAGGGTTAACGAGGTGGAAGAACGAGTGAGTGACCTAGAAGACAAGTTGATAGCAAAGAGGGAAACTGAGGAAAAAAGAGACAAACAATTAAAAGACCATGAAGATAGATTAAGGGAAATAAACGACAGCCTGAGGAAGAAAAACCTACGTTTAATTGGGGTTCCCGAGGGCGCCGAAAGGGACAGAGGGCCAGAATATGTATTTGAACAAATTCTAGCTGAAAACTTTCCGAATCTGGGAAGGGAAACAGGCATTCAGATCCAGGAAATAGAGAGATCCCCCCTAAAATCAATAAAAACCGTTCAACACCTCGGCATTTAATAGTGAAGCTTGCAAATTCCAAAGATAAGGAGAAGATCCTTAAAGCAGCAAGAGACAAGAAATCCCTGACTTTTATGGGGAGGAGTATTAGGGTAACAGCAGACCTCTCCACAGAGACCTGGCAGGCCAGAAAGGGCTGGCAGGATATATTCAGGGTCCTAAATGAGAAGAACATGCAACCAAGAATACTTTATCCAGCAAGGCTCTCATTCAAAATGGAAGGAGAGATAAAGAGCTTCCAAGACAGGCAGCAACTAAAAGAATATGTGACCTCCAAACCAGCTCTGCAAGAAATTTTAAGGGGGACTCTTAAAATTCCCCTTTAAGAAGAAGTTCAGTGGAACGGTCCACAAAAACAAGGACTGAATAGATATCATGATGACACTAAACTCATATCTCTCAATAGTAACTCTGAATGTGAACGGGCTTAATGACCCCATCAAAAGGCGCAGGGTTTCAGACTGGATAAAAAAGCAGGACCCATCTATTTGCTGTCTACAAGAGACTCATTTTAGACAGAAGGACACCTACAGCCTGAAAATAAAAGGTTGGAGAGCCATTTACCATTCGAATGGTCCTCAAAAGAAAGCAGGGGTAGCCATCCTTATATCAGATAAACTAAAATTTACCCCAAAGACTGTAGTGAGAGATGAAGAGGGACACTATATCATACTTAAAGGATCTATTCAACAAGAGGACTTAACAATCCTCAATATATATGCCCCGAATGTGGGAGCTGCCAAATATATCAATCAATTATTAACCAAAGTGAAGAAATACTTAGATAATAATACACTTATACTTGGTGACTTCAATCTAGCTCTTTCTATACTCGATAGGTCTTCTAAGCACAACATCTCCAAAGAAACAAGAGCTTTAAATGATACACTGGACCAGATGGATTTCACAGATATCTACAGAACTTTACATCCAAACTCAACTGAATACACATTCTTCTCAAGTGCACATGGAACTTTCTCCAGAATAGACCACATATTGGGTCACAAATCGGGTCTGAACCGATACCAAAAGATTGGGATTGTCCCCTGCGTATTCTCAGACCATAATGCCTTGAAATTAGAACTAAATCACAACAAGAAGTTTGGAAGAACCTCAAACACGTGGAGGTTAAGGACCATCCTGCTAAAAGATAAAAGGGTCAACCAGGAAATTAAGGAAGAATTAAAAAGATTCATGGAAACTAATGAGAATGAAGATACAACCGTTCAAAATCTTTGGGATGCAGCAAAAGCAGTCCTAAGGGGGAAATACATCGCAATACAAGCATCCATTCAAAAACTGGAAAGAACTCAAATACAAAAGCTAACCTTACACATAAAGGAGCTAGAGAAAAAACAGCAAATAGATCCTACACCCAAGAGAAGAAGGGAGTTAATAAAGATTCGAGCAGAACTCAACGAAATCGAGACCAGAAGAACTGTGGAACAGATCAACAGAACCAGGAGTTGGTTCTTTGAAAGAATTAACAAGATAGATAAACCATTAGCCAGCCTTATTAAAAAGAAGAGAGAGAAGACTCAAATTAATAAAATCATGAATGAGAAAGGAGAGATCACTACCAACACCAAGGAAATACAAACGATTTTAAAAACATATTATGAACAGCTATACGCCAATAAATTAGGCAATCTAGAAGAAATGGACACATTCCTGGAAAGCCACAAACTACCAAAACTGGAACAGGAAGAAATAGAAAACCTGAACAGGCCAATAACCAGGGAGGAAATTGAAGCAGTCATCAAAAACCTCCCAAGACACAAGAGTCCAGGGCCAGATGGCTTCCCAGGGGAATTTTATCAAACGTTTAAAGAAGAAACCATACCTATTCTCCTAAAGCTGTTTGGAAAGATAGAAAGAGATGGAGTACTTCCAAATTCGTTCTATGAGGCCAGCATCACCTTAATTCCAAAACCAGACAAAGACCCCACCAAAAAGGAGAATTACAGACCAATATCCCTGATGAACATGGATGCAAAAATTCTCAACAAGATACTGGCCAATAGGATCCAACAGTACATTAAAAAAATTATTCACCATGACCAAGTAGGATTTATCCCTGGGACACAAGGCTGGTTCAACACCCGTAAAACAATCAATGTGATTCATCATATCAGCAAGAGAAAAACCAAGAACCATATGATCCTCTCATTGGATGCAGAGAAAGCATTTGACAAAATACAGCATCCATTCCTGATCAAAACTCTTCAGAGTGTAGGGATAGAGGGAACATTCCTCGACATCTTAAAAGCCATCTATGAAAAGCCCACAGCAAATATCATTCTCAATGGGGAAGCACTGGGAGCCTTTCCCCTAAGATCAGGAACAAGACAGGGATGTCCACTCTCACCACTGCTGTTCAACATAGTGCTGGAAGTCCTAGCCTCAGTAATCAGACAACAAAAAGACATTAAAGGCATTCAAATTGGCAAAGAAGAAGTCAAACTCTCCCTCTTCGCCGATGACATGATACTCTACATAGAAAACCGAAAAGTCTCCACCCCAAGATTGCTAGAACTCATACAGCAATTCGGTAGCATGGCAAGATACAAAATCAATGCCCAGAAGTCAGTGGCATTTCTATACACTAATAATGAGACTGAAGAAAGAGAAATTAAGGAGTCAATCCCATTTACAATTGCACCCAAAAGCATAAGATACCTAGGAATAAACCTAACCAAAGATGTGAAGGATCTATACCCTCAAAACTATAGAACACTTCTGAAAGAAATTGAGGAAGACACAAAGAGATGGAAAAATATTCCATGCTCATGGATTGGCAGAATTAATATTGTGAAAATGTCAATGTTACCCAGGGCAATATACACGTTTAATGCAATCCCTATCAAAATACCATGGACTTTCTTCAGAGAGTTAGAACAAATTATTTTAAGATTTGTGTGGAATCAGAAAAGACCCCGAATAGCCAGGGGAATTTTAAAAAAGAAAACCATATCTGGGGGCATCACAATGCCAGATTTCAGGTTGTACTACAAAGCTGTGGTCATCAAGACAGTGTGGTACTGGCACAAAAACAGACACATAGATCAGTGGAACAGAATAGAGAATCCAGAAGTGGACCCTGAACTTTATGGGCAACTAATATTCGATAAAGGAGGAAAGACTATCCATTGGAAGAAAGACAGTCTCTTCAATAAATGGTGCTGGGAAAATTGGACATCCACATGCAGAAGAATGAAACTAGACCACTCTCTTTCACCATACACAAAGATAAACTCAAAATGGATGAAAGATCTAAATGTGAGACAAGATTCCATCAAAATCCTAGAGAAGAACACGGGCAACACCCTTTTTGAACTCGCCCATAGTAACTTCTTGCAAGATACATCCACGAAGGCCAAAGAAGCAAAAGCAAAAATGAACTATTGGGACTTCATCAAGATAAGAAGCTTTTGCACAGCAAAGGATACAGTCAACAAAACTCAAAGACAACCTACAGAATGGGAGAAGATATTTGCAAATGACATATCAGATAAAGGGCTAGTTTCCAAGATCTATAAAGAACTTATTAAACTCAACACCAAAGAAACAAACAATCCAATCATGAAATGGGCAAAAGACATGAACAGAAATCTCACAGAGGAAGACCTAGACATGGCCAACATGCACATGAGAAAATGCTCTGCATCACTGGCCATCAGGGAAATACAAATCAAAACCACGATGAGATACCACCTCACACCAGTGAGAATGGGGAAAATTAACAAGGCAGGAAACAACAAATGTTGGAGAGGATGTGGAGAAAAGGGAACCCTCTTACACTGTTGGTGGGAATGTGAACTGGTGCAGCCACTCTGGAAAACTGTGTGGAGGTTCCTCAAACAGTTAAAAATAGACCTGCCCTACGACCCAGCAATTGCACTATTGGGGATTTACCCCAAAGATACAAATGCAATGAAACGCCGGGACACCTGCACCCCGATGTTTATAGCAGCAATGGCCACGATAGCCAAACTGTGGAAGGAGCCTCGGTGTCCAACAAAAGATGAATGGATAAAGAAGATGTGGTTTATGTATACAATGGAATATTACTCAGCTATTAGAAATGACAAATACCCACCATTTGCTTCAACGTGGATGGAACTGGAGGGTATCATGCTGAGTGAAGTAAGTCAGTCGGAGAAGGACAAACATTATATGTTCTCATTCATTTGGGGAATATAAATAATAGTGAAAGAGAATATAAGGGAAGGGGGAAGAAATGTGTGGGAAATATCAGAAAGGGAGACAGAACGTAAAGACTGCTAACTCTGGGAAACGAACTAGGGGTGGTGGAAGGGGAGGAGGGCGGGGGGTGGGAGTGAATGGGTGACGGGCACTGGGGGTTATTCTGTATGTTAGTAAATTGAACACCATAAAAAAAAAAAAAAAAGAACTACCCCTTGGAACCTGTCTGAAAATAGAAGTTTTATCACTTGTCTTTTTAAAAGGATATCCAACTAGGAAAAACATTTGTAATCCACAGTTTGGAATCCTTATAGCATAATTCCCTGACTATTGTTTTTCAAACAGATTTTTAGGCTGGCAGCGAGTGAGGCAGTTAATTTATATATTTATGTATAAATATGTACTGTGCTAGTGACCTCAAATAATTGTTATCTTGGTAGATCTAAGATAAGAATTACTAATGCTATTATTTTTTTTCAAAGACTTGATTTTTTAGGGAGTTTTAGATTTACGACAAAACAGAGAGAAAGACACAAAGATTACAAATATCCTTTGCCCCCACACAGCCTTCCCCATTATGAACATCACTTACCAAAATAGGACATTTTTTTTCACCAAGGACAAACCTACACTTGACACATTACAATTACCCAAAGTCTGTAGTTTAACTTAGGGGTCACTCGTGGTGGTGTACGTTTTATGGGTTTGGGAAAAATAACATCTATCCATCATTATAATACTATACAGAGTATTTTCACTGCTCTAGAAATTCCTTGTGCTCTGTCTTTTCATCCCTCCCTCCACTCTCACCCCAGCAACCATGGTTTTATTTTCTTTAATTTCAAGATTTTATTTATTCATTCATGAGAGACCCAGAGAGAGAGGCAGAGACACAGGCAGAGGGAAAAACAGGCTCCCTGCCGGGAGCCTGATGTGGAGCTTGATCCCAGGACCCTGCAATCACAACCTGAGCCAAAGGCAGATGCTCAATCACTGAGCCACCCAGGTGCCCCAACCATGGGTTTTCTTGTTCTCTCTACAGTTTTGTCTTTTCCAGAGCATCCTACAGTTAAAATCATACAGCATGCAGCCTTCTCAGATTGGCTCCATTCACTTATGTATTTAAAGTTTTTCCGTATCTTTTCATGGCTTCATAGCTCATTTGCTTTTAGCACTGAATAATATTCTATTCTCTGAATGTATCACTGTTGATGTATTCGCTCACCTATTGAAGAATGCATTTATTGCTTCCAAGTTTGGGCAACTATGAATAAAGCTACTACAGACATCCATGTAAAAGGTTTTTGTGCACATAAGTTTTCAACTCCTTTGGGTAAATACCAGGAAGTGGGATTGTTGGATCATATGGTAAGAGCATGATTGTTTTGTAAGAAATCTCTGAAGTGTTTTCAAAGTGTCTGAACTGTTTTTATACTTCTACCAGCAAAGCATGAGAGTTCCTGTTGCTTCACATCCTCATAGCATTTGATACTATCAGCATTCTGGGTTTTGACCATTCCAATAGGTGTGTAGCCATATGTCATTATTGTTTTAATCAGCATTTCTCAGATGACATAGGATGTGGAACATATTCTCATATGCCTCTTTGCCATCTGTATGTCTTCTTTGGTGAGATGTCTGTTAAGGTCTTTGGCTCATTTCTTAATCAGGTTTTTTATTTTCTTACTGTTGAGTTTTAATTTGTATTATTATTTGTATATTTTGGATAAAAGTCCTTTATCCCATGTGTCTTTTGAAAATATTTCCTCTGTGGCTTATCTTCTAATCTCCTGATGGTGCCATTTGCAGAGCAGAAGTTTTTAATTTTAGTAGATTCCAGGTTATTGATTATTTATTTCGTGGATTGTATCTTTGGTATTGTATCTAAAAGGACATCACCATCCCCCAACTCAACTAGGTTTTCTCCTCTGTTATCTTCTGGGAGATTTATAGGGTTTGTTTGTTTGCTTGTTTCAGCTTTAGGTCTATGACCCATTTTGAGTTCATTTTTGTGAAGGATGTAAGGTGTGTGTCCACACTTATTTGTTCCGCATGTAGAATCAAAGTCTGCTTTCTTTTCATCTCTACCCATTCCTTGAAGCTCTCTCCATTTCTCATTAATAAGGATGCCATCCTCTAAATCAGTTATTTTCTCTTGTTGGGCACCATGGGCTCTTCAGGAAATACTGCTTTGCTGAACTTCACCTGGTGGTCTAGCTTCATTTTTTTCTGTCCTGCCTAACTGGATGAAAACCTCATCCTGGATATTAATCAGGGTAACTACATCTACATATCAGGTTAAGGCAGAAGCTATTTCTTGTAGAGTCATTTTTTTCCTGCAAATTCCAATTTCAGACATAGAAAAATAATGATCTCCTATTTTCCCAGAAGGCACAAGGTTTGCCTCAGCCAATCACTGTTTACCTCTTTTTCCTTCCTCAGGGCACTTTCTATTTCTTTCAGCAAAGTTAGATTCCCATGGTGCTTTGGGGGTCTACTGTTAAATTGCTCTTCTATTAAAGTAATATAAAACATGAGCATACCTCAACAGTGGAAAAAGAGTCTTTTATGCTTGTTGTTTTCAAGATGTCTAAAGTTGTAGTATCCACAATAGCCAAATTATGGAAAGAGCGCAAATGTCCATTGAGATGAATGGATAAAGAAGATGTGCAATAGCCAAACTATGGAAGGAGCCTCGGTGTCCATCGAAAGATGAGTGGATAAAGAAGATGTGGTCTATGTATACAATGGAATATTACTCAGCCATTAGAAATGACAAATACAGACCATTTGCTTCGATGTGGATGGAACTGGAGGGTATTATGCTGAGTAAAATAAGTCAATCTGAAAAGGACAAACATTATATGGTCTCATTCATTTGGGGAATATAAAAATTAGTGAAAGGGAATAAAGGGAAAGGAGAGAAAATGAGTGAAAATATCAGTGAGGGTGATAAAACATGAGAGACACCTAACTCTGGGAAATGAACAAGGCATAGTGGAAAGGGAGGTAAGCAGGGGGTTGGGGTGACTGGGTGATGGGCACTGAGGGAGGCACTTGGCAGGATGAGCACTGGGTGTTATGCTAAATGTTGGCAAATTGAACTCCAAAAAAAAAAAAAAAAAAAGATGTGGCACATATACACAATGGAATATTATTCAGCCATCAAAAAGAATGAAATCTTGCAATTTGCAATGATGTGGTTGGAGCTAGAATGTATTAATATTAAGCAAAACAAGTCAGTTAAAGAATGACAAATACCATATGATTTCACTCATATGTGCAATTTAAGAAACAAAACAGATCAACATAAGGAAAAGGGGAAAAATAGGGAGGCAAACCATAAAAGACTCTTAACTATAGAGAATAAACAGGATTGATGGAGGGAGGGGGCATGGGATGGGATTAAATGGGTGATGGTCATTAAAGAGGGGACTTACTGTGATGAACACTGGGTGTTACATATAAGTGACGAGTTGCTAAATTCTACTCCTGAAACCAAGATTACACTATATGTTAACTAAATAGAATTTAAATAAAAACTTGAAGACACCTGGGTGGCTCAGTGGTTGAGTGCCTGCCTTTGGCTCAGGTTATAATCCCAGGGTCCTGGGGTTGAGTCTCTCATCAGGCTCCCCACAGGGATCCTGCTTCTCCCTCAACCTATATCTCTGCCTATATCTCTCCCTCTCTCTCTCTGTGTGTGTGTCTCTCATGAAGAAATAAATAAAAATATTGTGGACGCCTGGGTGGCTCAGCAGTGAATGTCTAGCTTTGGCTCAGGACATGATCCCGGATCTAGGATCGAGTCCTGCATCTGGCTTCCTGTGGGGAGCCTGCTTCTCCTTCTGCCTATGTCTCTGCCTCTCTCTCTATCTCTCTGTGTGTGTCTCTCATGAATAAATAAATAAATCTTTAAAAAGAAAGTATTAAAAATAAATAAAAACTTGAAATAAAAAATTAAAAAATAAAAAGAAATAAAATCATAAGACAAAAAAGATGTCTAAATACCAGTCTCATCATTTTTGAAAGAATAGAACCTCATGCCTAGGAAACATCTCAGGTTCCTTCATACCCAAAGAATACTTGAAAGGCCATTTTTTTTCCACTATACAATTATTTTAAGTGTGCCTACTATTCAGCCCTATTGCCTTTATAAGCTGATATGTGCATAGTCAGGTATAGAATGTTTCATATCCAAGAAAACATATACTGTGTTGTGAGCTAAATGACACATTACTAATTGTTTATTTTCACTTATTTTTATCTGCCTCTTGTGGGTTGAGTTGCTGCCAATGTCTTTAGCTCAATAAATGTTCCTGTTATACTCTTCCTGGCTTCATAATCAACTTGTAGCTTCTAGTCACATCTCAAATAAATATTGGCAAAGCAATTCAAATCCTTAAAATGCCTCAGCAGATTGATACATTCTCAGCTAGACAAAAAATAAAAACAGAATCCTGAATGTGCATCGTGTTTGTCAGCCTTTATCACAGGGTTCTTTGACTACAGTAGATTCAATGAGTCAAACAACCTTTTCCATGTTCTCTCAGACTCTGAAATCTTGGGCTAAGTAAGAGTGATGTTTAATATCCTGCGAGTGTATTTGTATTTGATAGTAGTTTCCTGTGAAACAAAAGAGAATTGGGGAAAAATGAGCTTATGTATTGGCTTTGACAGAACCCATTATGGTAAATTCAAAAGAAGCTGGGTGGCAAACATAACTGTTGAACTGGCAAATGGCCATGGTCAAGAACGTGTTCTGGGAATTATACTCAAGAAAAAAATGTTAAGCTCATAAGCCTCTTTTTTCCTCTTTTGAGGACTTGGCTGCCGATGTCATCCAAGAAGGGTCTCTTCTACTTCTGTCTTTATCAGAGTCTTCATTTCCTGAACAGTCAAGGCCAGGTAAATCATCATTTTTTTTTCCCCTCAACAATTATAAAGTCACAAAGACATGAAGACAGAGCCAAAGGGAAGCCAGAACCCTGGAGTTTGGAATCAGCTGGAATATTTACTATCTCACCATAGTGGTGGCCGATGTAGATGTATTTAGGTAGTAATAGCCTCAAGATTCTTGTTGGCATCCCTTTTGTTGGCAGCAGTCCTTCCCAGATCCAACTTCTCTCTTAGAAGCCAAAGACACAGGTGGTCCCTCCTGATTTCTTTCCATGCTGTATCTCTCTTTCTTTTGCAAGCTCTGCTTTTTGTATCTGTCTCTCAATCAAAAATGCAAATGCTTTTGAATCCATTGAAAATGTCAGTTTTATGCTGCATGGTTCAATTACCCCAGAGGATTATGTGGAAGCTGCTTTGTGGTGGAGGGGTAATCCAAAATTCTACACAAAGCCAGTGTGTGTTGCCATTTCAGTCAACTATACCGTATGACATGGCAGTTTGAGAAGGTAGTCAGCCTCCTTTAGGGAGGTCATTATGACCCGGTATTTCATATGTATTGTGCTTGAAAGCAGCCTAATATTCATTAATTATTTTCATTTTGGTTTACTTCTTTGACCTTAAGGCCTCAGAATTCCTTGTGTAAAACAGAATCTAGATACATATTTTGAAACATATGTATTTTTAGTTTCTAAAACAGAAAAATTGCACTGCTGGTTTAGGTGACAATTCAATAGGAGGAAGTGAAATATCTTGACCTAATACCTAAAAGAAAATGCTGAGGGTTTACCGCTTCTATGTGCATAATATTTTTGTTACTAAATCCCTCCCCATTAAGGACTTTTTTGGGAAAAATAGTTGTCTTTGGATAGAGGATAGAGGATAGAGGATAATGTCTTCATTTTGAAACTGAGGGGTAATATGCTTAGCTCTTCTGTACATTACCCATTTGCATTTAGAAGCAAACTCTATAATTTCCCCTTATACAACAAATATATACATAAGAATGAAAATATTGTAATATTCCTTATAAAAGTCTCACTGGGCCAGGGAATGAGGAGACTATGGGCCATAATCCCTACTGAGTAAATGGCAGGAAGAATGCAATGTGTCAAATAACCTACTTTCATTTGATCTACAGCAGAGAATTATAATTTCTTATTTGAGATTCCTTGACATTTCATTTTTGTATTTGTTGGTGGCAAATAATTAGGAAAGTATATGATCCATTGAGGAAAGAACTTGACCAGCTTTTGTGAATTGAAGAAATCGAGAGCAAATGTAGACAAATATTCAGAGAGGACATAAGCATGATCTCAAAATTAGTAAGCATTTGTATTCAATTCTCCTATTTTGGATTTTAGTGACCAAAAGTATCAGCCTAGATTTATCCGTGTATGTTACAGTTCAATTACTTGGTGAAGGAAAAGATGCAAATACACTTTGAATGTAAAGAAGCAAAGTGGGGGTTAGAGAAAGAGATCTCTATTTGTGTTTTTTAAATGTCTTTTATTTCTTGGAGCTTCCTGATTTTGGCAAGATGATCAAGAAGAAGACCGAGAGAATTGAAGTAACTATTCTTATCATTCAATGTGGGAGTTATTCCTCTTTGCTTCCTCTACAAAACCAGTAGCTCCAACCACATTCTGAGTTCTTCTTTACAAAACATGTTTAATCTGACAAACTGCTGGGAAAAGACAAAAGAATCTGAGCTTGATCTCAGAAACACTATCAATCTCTTCCTTCACCTCAGACACTCCTTTGAAGACACTTAAGAAATCTCCCAAAATAAGAGATAGGAATGTTTAATTTGAAGAATTTGGGTAAGATAACTGCACACAAGGTTATTTGTATAATAGTGGGTGCAGGGGTGCCTGAGTGGCTCAATTGGTTAAGCAGTCAGGATCTGGGCTCAGGTCAGGATCTCAGGGCCCTGGGATTGAGCTCCTGCGTGGGGCTCCACGCTCAGCACGGAGTCTACATGAGGATTCTCTCTCTCACTCTCCCCTGCCCCTCCCCCTCTTGCATGTGCTCGTGCTCTCTCTCTCTCTCTAAAATAAGTAAATAAATAAATCCTTAAAAAAATTAATTGGCAGAGTCCCATCAGTCAAAAACATTAAGAATCTTCTCATACATTTCAATGTTCGATAAATTATTTTTCTCCATCTCGGTGCCCAGAATGAGCACAAATGGTTGCATGATTTATGTAGATATATGCAAAAGCTCTGCCAACAGGTACGTGTGGGAGAATCAAAATCTGCTGTCTCCACATATTCCTTGCACCTCCCCCTCTGCTCCTCTTTAACAAGTACTGTGCTCTCCGTCGGTTATTTTCTCTCGTTGCTCTCACTTTGCTTTCATACCTCTGCTCAAGTCGTTGCCCCCAATTGGACTGCCTGCTCCTATCTTTTCCTTCCAACCAAAGCATACCATCTGTAAGTTCCAAATAAAGACCAAGTTCTTCCCATAGCCTTCCTTGTCTGGATACGTGTCGTCTCGCCCCTGAAGCATTAGGACACACCATGCACTCTGTACGTTGTGTGTGTGTGTGTGTGTGTGCGCTTCTTCTTTCCACTTGTTGTTTTGGTTTCTCCATCACAAGTATTTCAAGCTTCTTCAACAAAAAGGACCATATTTCAATAGTAGTTACTACCCACTGAGTGCTCATTACACAAAAGTAGCAAAATATGTTGGTGCAAACATTGCAAAGCAAGTGATGAAAGAATCAAATTGAAGTTTCTTGTATAACCATTGTGGTGTTATGTCGAATAGACATCTGGCCCATTCACATACCTGAGAGTAAAAGTTGCAATGGCAGAAATGCTGGTTTCCACTTTATTGTCTTTCTTTTATAGCCAGAGAACCACTTCCATGTAGCTAGATGTGGTAACATAACTAGACCTGGCTAATGGGAAATGAGCAGAAGTGCTATGTACAATTCCTGTGATAAGTCTTTAAAGGGAGAAGGCCAGAACCTCTCTACTCTTTCTAATAGCAACCTGACAGCTGAAGCACGAGTAACCATTTTGGACCAGGAAGGAGCCTGGGGACATACTATCATGCATTCACATTATCAGCCATGGACATATAACCTATATGTAAGGAAGGGGGTATGAAAAACTGATAAAGAAAAGCAGAGAAATTTCCTTTTTTTTTTCTTTTTCTTTTTTTTTAAACCACTGTTGGCTGGGTTTTTAGCCTTCACCACTGAATATTATTCTGATACCTTCATTTAAATTAGAAGTTGCACATTTTCAGTTTACCTAGGACAGTCCTGGATTACAGTGAGGCTTCACTGTAATATCCCTACAATGGCTCATCAATCTCAAAAATATCTGGCTTAGATGGCGTGTTTTATGGTGATGCTACATAATCCTCTCGATTCCAAATATTTCTAGCTGCAAAAACATTTATGGAAATGACATTTTTCCTAGGAGTTTAAATGTAAAACAGCTAAAAATGGAGTTACTCTGGGTTAAACAGGGTTGGAATGGTTACAGTTTTGCTTAATAACTACACATCACAGGCGAGGCCTGAGTTAGCATGTATGTGTGGTTTTTTTGAGGGGGGGGTATTTATATATTCACTCACTTTTTTTTCTACACAGGATGGGAATTTCTAACAACTAAAAATATAATATTGTTCTTCGAGATACATGTAATGATAAATACAAGAAAGAAATAAGAAAAATCTACTGCACAGTATTAATTAAAAGGGTCTTTCCCAATTGTGTTCTACCGATTTCAGCCAATTTACTAAATCTGCATGATCCTTACACACTCATGGGATAAGTACTTGGGTGATCCCAGTTTTACCAGAGAGAAAATTGAGGCTTAAATTTCAGTGACTTTCCATGGTTGCATAGCTTCTGAGTAAAGGGCAAAGCTGAACTCAAACCTAAGGTCTATAGATGAGGAACTGAGACCTGGGGCCTGGTGAAATAAACAAGAAACAGGGAAGTTCATTAGAGCCAACCAATGGGATCCTGGCCTTCTGGGAAGTTCAACTGTAAAACAGTCCTGATAGATGGGAAGGAAAACAACTCTTTATTTAGCTTTATGTAAATGATGCTAGCCACTTCCAGTTTTCCTAAGGAAGGCAACCAAAATAACTACCTTTGAGTGGATCCTTCTTTCAAAGTGTTATCTTCAGAGCTGGAGGCCCCATGTGGATTACGGATGATATGGTACTCTGAGTGGTTTGAGGTCTCTGTATTATCCTAGTAATGGAATCCTAAGGGATTTCTAACCGTGTATTAGGCTTTCAGGAGTAAGACTACTGGCTGAAAACATGAAGGGAGGGAAGCCAAGATGTGCTTCTCATGCACCATGTGTGGTGCACTGGTTGACACATATTAGGTTTCAGATGTGCTGAGGTTCTAAAATACTTTGCCTTTTGGCTGGAGCTTGAGTAGCCCAGGGATCTATAGAGTCTCCTTTTTTTTCCCCCCAATGTATAGAGTACCATGCACTTAGGGTCATTTGCTTCGTGCCCTTTGACATTATGGGAAGCCCTAGCCTAAAGCACCTGGAACTGCAAAAACCAAGAGAGAGAGAGGCCAGGAGAATTCCCTGAGCTGAAGAACATGTGATTGTGATATCTTTGAAAATAGTTTCTGTAAATACAGATAGAGTCTTCCTTGCATACGTATGACATACTGTTAGGTTACAAATGGGGTGACTGTATTTTGGGTGCATTTAGCAAAGCTAAGAAATACATACAAGTTTGGTCCATCCTGGAAAAACTGGAGTACACATTCAGTGCACATTAGCTGGGCATTAACGTTCCCTTCAAAACTCCCCTCCCTGAAAGAGTTATTTCAATGGACAGAAACACCAGCAAGTATTTTCTGTGATGAAAATATTTTTTTCCCATGACTGCTAACAGTTTGTGCCTGATCCTTCCCAACAAACCAAGTACTTAATATGTTTTCATGAGCCCCGCCATTTCTTGACAATGCATTCAACCTCCCCATCTGAGGTTTTCAGAGTAGATTGTTATAATAAAGGGCAGCATACAGGACAAGTTAGTTGAGGATGTCAGAGCATAGAAACCAGAAATGATGTTTATGACTGTTGTCATTATGATGGTTCTTTTAGGTCATGTGAGCTATCTGGATATCTACGTATCTACATATCTACATAGTGCTGCATGTTTATTAGAAGAACAGGCAGGTAGCATTTTCCACACAGTGTCTCCTGTGTAAGGCTCAGGGGGGACGGGGTGGGCATTCTTTAGATCAGTGTTTCTCAAATTGTGATCTGTACATCACTATCAACCAGGATTAGGAAACTAAAATAGCTTGAAGATATTGGGGTTATATGCTTTTTAAAAATATATTTTATTTGTTCATGAGAGACACACACACACACAGAGACAGAGACATAGGCAGAGGGGGAAGCAGGCTCCCTGTGAGGATCCCGATGTGGAACTCGATCCCAGAACCCTGGGACCACGACTTGAGCCAAAGGCAGGTGCTCAACCACTGAGCCACCCAGGTGCCCTGGGGTTATATGCTTTAAGTAATAGTACATCTAGAACAAAACATTTAAGACTGAATAAGTGGTTGAAGAACAGTGAAGGATGAGGCTCTTTCCATTTTTTTCTACTAAACATCCTTTACATGGTTGACTTTTGTCCATATTCTTTTGTGGTTACTAGATGACACTGTGCCTCTGTCATTCCACCTTCCTTCCAGAGAGGAGAAAAGAAGAAGTAAGAAGAGGTTAAAGGTCATATTAACCTTTATGAAAAAAACAAAATTATTTCCAGAAGCTGTCCTCTTACATGTCACTAAGCAGGATTCATCACATGGCTACCGTCAATTCATATTTGGCAAAGGTGAATAAGATTATGGTGACCAGTCATGGCCAAGGTGACCAGCTGCCTATCAAAGAGTGTTGCTTCCCTTTCATAGTTGAGAATGGTTGCTGAGAAAGCCCTTCCTCCATAAGAGCAAGCTGCATTTCCAAGTCTCTCTAAAATGTAGATGGAGCCATGTGGCCAGATCCTGACAATAGAATGTACATGGTAGTAATCATGTCTCTTCCATAAGGAAATGGGAAGGAGGTGTCCCTTCCCTCTGCATTCCCTGTGTGTGTGTGTGTGTGTGTGTGTGTGTGTGTCCCTCCTAGATGGAGGCTAAGTACTCTAAGGCCAGGAGACATGGTCAAGCTGTAAGATGTCCGTGAATTACCACATAGAACACCACCTGATATACACCCACTTTGACTCCTATATGAATGAGAAATGAATTTTCATTTTGTTAATTTATGAAGTTAGCCTGGTCAACTTGTTACAGAGCTAGTCCTACCCTAACTGATACATTGGTTTAGGCCTGTCATGACTCATCTAAGTGGAGAGCGTAAGAGACTATTCCTTTGAGTCGTAGGTGTCTCCCTGCTTCTAATTCATTAATTGAGCTTCCATTAGGGGGGAATAAGCAGGCATAGATATTATAATAGCAATAGAATATGTCTATCACCCCAAATGAGCAGTTTGGGGCTACCTATTGAAAATACGAAGCCCTGAATACTTTCCCGGGATTACTGAATTAGGCTCAAGTGTCTACTCTTTAACAGCACTCCAAATGATTCTAATGATCCCAAATTTTGGAGTAACTTTTCTCTAAAGTATCATAAAGCAGCAGCCTATAGATCCTTAATTTACTATGCTCCTCCAGAGCACTGATGTGTTAGACATTAAAGAAGGTATTGGAGGGCAGCCCTGGTGGCTCAGCAGTTTAGCAAACCCAGGGCGTGATCCTGGATATCCAGGATCGAGTCCCACGTCGGGCTCCCTGCGTGGAGCCTGCTTCTCCCTCTGCCCATGTCTCTGCCTCTCTCTCTCTCTCTCTCTCTGCATCTCTCATGAATAAATAAATAAAATCTTTAAAATAAATAAATAAATAAATAAATAAATAAATAAATAAAGTATTGGAGGCAGAAACCACCTTAAAGGTGAGTGTGAGAGCAGTCTTAACGATGGTGACAGGAGATGTAAGAGATGCTGTCTACAATCACCTGGCTGGTATCATGAGCATGTGACATGAAATGTCGTGGAGAGGAGGGTAGTATCCTCAAAATAAGACAGCAAGAAGCCTTCAGTTCACTCAGGCTTGTCATTCATCTAAACACAGTTGCCATAACACATTACTCAAAGGGTTGCAAGATAGGCCACCAATAGCACCCTGCATGCTACAATCAAGTTTTCAAAGTTTAATGCTAGTAAGGATGGCGTCACCTTCTATATGCCATGGATCTCCTTCAGATACAGGTGCTGAAGACTCTAGAGGAGGTCATGTGGAAGTGGGAAGTGAGTCACTTTTGAGCATCAGGGCAGATAAGGATTTATCTTTATCTGGTTACAATGCCGGCTGGTAAGCCTGAACTAGATCAGTAAGTCCAAAAGATTAATATAGCAATGGTGAGCTGATGTAAAAAAAAAAAAAAAAAAAAGTGAAGTCACAGGAGCTAAGGTGAGAATATTCATAAAGAATGGAAACAGAAAAGGGAGGCACAGAGGAATTCACTTGGCTAGTAAGCATGTTGCAAATATCTTTTCCACAGTTTATTTCCATGTTTCTGGTAGAAAAATGGCCTGAGGAGTCAAGATATCACCTAAAGTTCTTCTGAGTAATTCACTATTTCCCTGAACTCCAAGGGACCCAAAGGGACAAGGGATGGCTTAATTTGATGAAAGTAGGTTAAAAATGGTGTAATTTAGTTGGCGAGGGGCAGAGCAATAACTGCTGATGGAGGCTCAGAGATTAGATGAAGGATCTATGATCGACATGGATGAACACGAAAGGCCACCTCGTGTATCCACCTTGCAAGTTTGCTTAGGGAGATGGAGTTAGTGGCTGAAATATTACTTTAGGTACTTTGAAATGTAATGTCTTCTGCCCTCTGGTGGTTACATTTTTTTTTTCAAGTTTAAGTAGGAAAATGGAATGTTTTCCCCACAGCTTGGGGAAAACAGCACTAAAGGGTATCACAAGGTTCACTTGGTTGAGCTGCACTGATGATGCTCAACTCCCTCATTAAGAGTGCTAGCCCTTGAACAAGAAAGGAAAACACACATCAGTTTTGCAGATGGGCTAGGAAGTCTGCTTTCTCCCAACTTTTTCCCTCCCATTCTTCTGGAATGTTTCCCTCATGCTTCCAACATGGGAATACTTCAGAGATTCCTCAAATTCTGACTTCCCTTGAGATGGCTCTGACGTCCTGCTGCTTCTCAATATTTCGATAGAAAGCCTTTTTATGGGGTGCCTGGGGTGGGGTTCAGTAGGTTAAGTGTCTGCTTTCTGCTCAGGTCATGATCCCTGGGTCCTGGGATGGATTGAGCCCCTGAGTGGAGCTCTCTGCTCAGCAGGGAGTCTACTTCTCCCTCTCCTTCACCCTCCCGCCCCCCAGCCAACTTGGGCTCTCTTTCTCAAATAAATAAATGAAGTCTTTAAAAGAGAAGAAAGAAGAAAGAAAAGAAAAAGAAAGAGAAAGAAAGAAAAGAAAAGAAAGAAAGAAAGAAAGGAAAGAAAGAAAGAAAGAAAGAAAGAAAGAAAGAAAGAAAGAAAGAAAGAAAGAAAGAAAGAAAAAGAAAACATTTTTGTGACATGAAGGGGGCATTTCTAAAAGAAACTTTAAGCAGATGACTTTCACCGCGTGATTATACAGTAATACATTCAATGATGCTTGACCAGGATTTAACCAACTTGTCTCTTTCCCTCTGTGCTGTTTCTGGGAGACAGAAAAAGAGCCTGACCATTATCAGGGCAAACTGTCATTAAATTACATCAAATGCAAATAGTTGTGACTAACACCAGCAAACAAAGAATGGGAGTCCAGGAATAAAACAGCACTTTAATGAAGATCAGTGTTCTTCCAGCAAGAGATTTTCTAGATTCCATACAATTACAATTTGACATATATACAAATATATAGAAAATAATGTATATAATGTAATATATATAATATATGTATCTCTAATGTATATACATATATTTATATATATTTCTACTATATGTGTAAAATTTTGTCACAATTCTAATATATACACACATATATAAATATATATTATATATATTTTATATATATATTATATATATATATATAACCAAAGAGTATATATTACTAAGAAGACATTGGCTAATATATTTCTCTTTTGCAAAAAAATATTAAAATTAACATATTTAGCCCTGATATGTGAGGGATTTGTTCAAGAAAACCAGCCTCCATATTACAGGGATATGTTTTACACGAGTATATTATTATATGTATAGCTATATATTTCCATATAATATAAACAATCATGTGTTTCATAAGTATTTATGAATGAACCAAGGAATGAAGAATCTGAAAAAGTTTTATAACTTGCACCTGGATTTTTTTTCAAAAAGAAACTTCTTGACAAACTCTACAATATTGTTCAATTGGACCACATTTAGATTCAGAGTAAAATAAAAGTTATTTTCAAACCTTTTAATTAAAAAGTTTATATTGTGCAAATCCTGGGGATTGTGCTCATTTTAACAGCCACTGCACAGGTCAATGCTCCTACAAAATACAGGTAGTGGAACCTTCCTGGACCTACTTCAATATTCTAAAACGACTATGAAGTATGATTTGAAAACCCTGCCATTTTGCAGTTTAAAGTGGATGACTCTAAATTCAAACTTTAAATCAAATTGTCCTTCCTGTGAGTGTAATTTTCTACGTTTTTGGGAGGCCTTTTTATTTACTCAGCAACTGACTATTGCAGGAAGGGATGTGCCAATGATTTCCCAGTTACCAGGAAAACCTTTGGTCGCAATCTTTTGGGGTTAGTAATATTTGATTTGCATTAGACTTCAATGTAACTTGCCCATTCTACTTGGCTTTCAGGAACAAAAGAATCTCTAGGTTTAAAATGATAATGATGGCTTTTGAAACAACTTCAGCCCCTAACAACTCCACATACACTCACAGGGGCATTGATCTTTTTCTCAAATTTAAAAAGAGAGAGAGAGAAAAAGAGAGAAGAGAAGAGAAAATAGAAGAGAAGAGAAAAGAAAGAAAAGAAAGAAAAGAAAAGAAAAGAAAAGAAAAAAGAAAGAAAAGAAAAGAAAAGAGAAAAGAAAAGAAAAGAAAGAAAAGAAAAGAAGAAAAGAAAAGAAAAGAAAAGGCAAAAGAACAGAAGGGGTAAAGAGAGGTAGGAAGGGGAGGGGAGGAAAGGAAAGGAAAAGAAAGGGAAGAAAAAGAAAAAGAAAGAAAGGAAAGAAGAAAGGAAGAAGAAAGAAAGAAAGAAAGAAAGAAAGAAAGAAAGAAAGAAAGAAAGAAAGAAAGAAAGAAAGAAAGAAAGAAAGAAAGAAAGAAAGAAAGAAAGAGAAAGAAAGAAAGAAAGAAGGGGAGGGGGAAGGAGGAAGGGAGATTAGAAGATCAGAGGGGATCCCTGGGTGGCGCAGCGGTTTGGCGCCTGCCTTTGGCCCAGGGCACGATCCTGGAGACCGGGGATCGAATCCCATGTCCGGCTCCCGGTGCATGGAGCCTGCTTCTCCCTCTGCCTGTGTCTCTGCCTCTCTCTCTCTCTCTCTCTCTCTCTCTCTCTCTGTGACTATCATAAATAAATAAAAATTTAAAAAAAAAAGAAGATCAGAGGATATGTGTTTAAAAAACAAAATATACACCTTATTCTCACACATTTGGCAAGCACAGATCCACAGATCTTGGCATACAACAGGTTCACATTAAATAATTCTCAATTGAACTCCTGTTCCCAGTGCAGAAAATAAATATGCCCATGAAATAAAAACAAAAGCCTCACCGGGTTTACACACTGGAGTTGGTATTTTGAGCATCAGAACTGAGCTATCAGTACAAGTCTATGGAAACTTAAAAACTGAAATTTCACCACCTTATTCGTGACCATAAGTAATTATCAATAATCTCCCTCTGTCACACACACTCAGACACATATTATATCTATGAATCATTCTGTTTAAGATCATAGATAACTCATTTAGAATTTACCCTATCCGCATTGATTATGGTGAAGAAAGTATTATTTGATATGATTATGATGAGTATTATTAATCACGGTTGCTTTACTAAGCACCTAAGATGTATTTCAATGTCATTTTTATTGCATATGAACACCAAAGAATGTCCAAGTTAATTTACTAATTTTAATCACGTTTTATGGGTCACTTGTAGCCAGAAATATTATGATAGCTCATTCAGATTAAATAGAATTATACACTTGACTTATTCTAAATCTAACATGATATTTTTAGGAAACTTTTGAATTTATGTACATTATGAGATACAAGGTTGATTTTTATTTCAAGAACTAAAATGAATAGCTCTGAACATCAACTATGAAATGAGAAATGAAATGACTCAAATGTTCACGGACAATAGAATGGATAAGTTGTGGTCTATACAGACATTAGAAGAATATACAGAAACAGAACCGAATGATTCTCAAGTACATGCAACAATACGGATGAATCTCAAAACACATCTTTGAGTGAAAAAAGCCAGACCCAAGAGCGTACATGCTGCATGAAACTCCTTGTACGAAGCCCACCATCGTGCAAAACCACTCTTCTCCCGTGAGCAAGACAAGAGTGTGTGGCAGGGATCGTGAGAAGCTTCTTTGCTGCTAGTTACGTTTCTTGACTTGACCTTGTCTGAAAGGCAGCATCCAGAGTGCTCTTTCTTAAACAGAAGCACAATCATAAAAATATCAAGTTTAAAAGTCTTGTACCTGACAGCTTCCTGTTTTTGACAAGATGCCCCCCGCCAAGATGCTTAACATGGCTCACCCGCCCTTTCATTGTTGACTCTTCTGAAGTCTCTTGCCTCATCTTCCTCTTCTCTTAAGACCTCCCCTTCTTTCCTTTCCCAACCTCCTCTATATTCGTGTATACTCGGCTGACTTTGATGCCTCAGGACCTCTATGATTTCATTTTTTTTTAATTCAATTCTTCATTTGGTCTCCTCCTTAGACGTCTGATCTCTCCCCAACCTGGTTAGGGACCTCTCAAAGTACCATATATTTCTTTTAATCTACCAGTTACCACATTACTCTGTCAATGCTTGTCAACTTCTATGTATCTTCCATCCGAACCCAAAGCCTGAGGACAAGGACCTTGTTTATGCGCGTTGTCAGAGCTTGGGCCTGGACTATCACAAGCTCTGGATATGTGTTTGTTGTACCGCTCATTGAATTAATTTATATCATGAGTGAGGTGTTTGAAATTCTTACTGTTATTTCTTTCTCTTTTGTCTTTGCTATTTATAAGGTTTTTCATCATGGTTCACTCAGGACATCTATTTGGTGAGAAATTATGACTTATGACAGAAGGTATACAATATACAAGGGAGAATCACTGACATAATATTTATCTTCTCACACGCAATATGTGTGGGTACGCATTACCTATTTGTCTATCAGTACATGTCATGAAGGCAGGAGATATTACATGTCAAAGTGCTTAAAGCAATATTTCAGGTACTAACTCAATCTCCCTAAACAAACTTGCAAGGTGGATAAGCAGTGTAGCCTTCTGAGGCCTCCACGTGCCCTCCTGTGTTGTTATTTGGTCACTCACCTGTCGATAGGTATTTAGATGATTGCCAGCATTTGGTTATTGTAAATAAAACTGCTGTAAACATTCTTGCCCAAGTCTTTTTTAGGAACACATGTTTTCATTTCTCTAGATAAACACCTGAAAATAGAATTGTGGGGTCATAGACAAATCTTTAAAATAAAATTCTGTATGTTAAGGCAAAAAAAAATCGAAAAAAAAGAGAAGATCCTTCTTGAGCTGCCCAAGCTTTAGTTTATTTCTGAGTGTCATCTACTGCATTATTTAGATTTCTTTTTTTTTTCTTGGCTGGAGATTTGTCTGACTTATGGGAATTTGGAATTGCCCCTGGCATTGCGTGTGGTAACACAATTGTATAGAAGCTTTGTGAAAGTTTTTGTTTCCATGAATGTTGAGAACTGCCAAAATTAAGAATTATGTACTCTGAGTGAACTCTCACATAGCTGAAGTTGGTGTCGCCAGGTGACGAGCCCAGGGCTTAAACAAATAAGGTAAAACAAGAGTTTTGCTTTTTGTTTTTTGATTTCTTTTTTTTTTTTTTCCAGAGTGTGGCTCAAGGACCACCTGAATCAAATCACCTGAGTAGCTGATTAGACACACTTATTTTTTTGAAGATTTATTTATCTATTTATTCATGAGAGACACAGAGAGAGAGGTAGAGACATAGGCAGAGGGAGAAGCAGGCTCCCCACAGGGAACCCGATGTAGGACTCAATCCCAGGACCCAGGGATCACAACCTGAGCCAAAGGCAGACGCTCAATCGCTGAGCCCCCCCAGGTGTCCCAATTAGATACACTTTTTAACAAGCATCTTGGGGACCCTTATGACCGGAGAAATTTAAGAACCACTGGATCAGTCCAGAGCAGAGATACCCAACTCTGCACATCAGAATTTCAGGGAGAGTTTTCAAAATCAGTAAACCCACCACACATCTAAGACCAACTAAGTCAAAATCTCTGGGCATAGGCACCAGGCATCCATATTCTTTAAAACTCTCCAGATGGTTCTGGTGAGTCAGGGTTGAGAACTCCTGATCTATTCTGTGCCATGTTTAGCCCAGTTGAGGGCCCTACTACCTGCACCTCTGGCCTGTTGTACATCTGCATCATCCTAAAGATAACTGGAGAGGATTCAGGTAGAAACGTTGAGTGGGCATAACTCTTCAGGGGAGTTGTTATACTTGTTCGCCCTAATCTTATTTCATTGTGAAAAATCACAGATCTTTAGAAGTTAATCTATGCTTTAAATGGCAAAAGTAAATACTATGTAAGTCGTTAAAAAGAAGACAATAGACCCCTTTAAAAAAGGAGGGGGGCACCTGGGTGGCTCAGTGGTTGAGCATCTGCCTTTGGCTCAGGTCGTGATCCTGGGGTCCTGGGATCGAGTCCCATATTGAGCTCCCTGCATGGAGCCTGCTTCTCCCTCTGCCTGTGTCTGCCTCTCTCTCTCTCTGTCTCTCTCTTTCTCTCTCTGTGTGTGTGTCTCTCATGAATAAATAAATAAAATCTTAAAAAAAAAAGAAAACCTAAAGCAGTTTCTAATGTGAAGCCTCAAGTCAACAAACTGAGTTTTAACTTAGTTCTCATTTTAGTTCTCCCAGAAATGGGATCTTACGCCTGTCAGTCAGGAATCATCTGATCAGCTCTAGCTAGGTCACCTGCCTGAAGGGTCCCTACCTACTATCGCCTAACCAGCCCCCTTTTTGTCTAGTATGACTTCCTCGTTCCTTTTTCCTTCTGGCTATACAAATCTTTCATTTCGTACAGCTCCTCGGAGCTTCTTTCTATCTGCTAGATGGGATGCTGTCTGATTTGAATTGATTTTTGCTCCAATGAACACTTTGGATTTTAAATATTCCCCAGTTTATCTTTTAACAAGTCCTCTAGGTGGTCCTTGTTAACCTTGAAAATAAAACTGCCGGTTATTTCACCAGCAAAAGTGGGCTTATTCAGGAGCAGCCCAGGATCGCAGGCCAGGACAAGCAAGCTACAGCAAAGGGCAAGTTCACAGAACAGAGGAGGGGAACTCTATTTTATAAATGAAAAGGGGGAAGCTGAGAAGGCTGTTATAAACAAAAAGTTTACAGTATAAGCCGGGAGTTCAAAGCATAGTGGCTTTTCATGGACTCAGGTGTGACTGTCTCTCATTGGCAGAGTCGTTGTCAGGGAAGGAGGAAAGCCTTTCTTCTCTGGCCAGGACAGAAAAAAGTCCTATGCACCTGCCAAGGTCCAGCTCTTCCTGTGGAGTCTGCGATTGAGGTCGAGAGGTAGGGCATGAGAGCTCCCCCTGCTGGCCTCCCGACCCCATTTTTGTGAGACATCCCTTTATTAATTTTCATATCATCTCACGTCCTAATTTTATCCATGCATCAACACGAATGTTGTTGTTAAGCCAAAGAATTAGAATCTGAAGTATGTGCCGCATAAAGACCTCTTTCCTTGCAAGCAGCTTAAGGGCATGCCATTTCAGCTTTCCTGAAAACATTATAAAAACCTTAAAATGATGACTTTTTCCAAAAATAAATAAATAAATAAATAAATAAATAAATAAATAATAAAGTGAATAAATGATGAACTTTCTTAATGCACTACCGTGCAGTGGCTTAATTAGTGGAAGTGTATTATATACTCAAATTTCAGGAATGCATATATTTCAAGGAAGTGAAATGCACTTTTGGGGTAAAACTTCCTAGGATATTCCATTAGGAACGTTAAGAAAAGCCACTTTCCCCCTTTTCATTTATAAAATAGAGTTCCCCTCCTTTGTTCTGTGAACTTGCCCTTTGCTCCAAAATTTTCAGTAAATTATTCAGTAAATTTACTTCGATAAAACGTACCTGATAAAGTGCATTTCGGCTACACGTAATTGGATTTCTACTTTAATGCTAACCTTCCACTTTTTAAATTTGCTAACATCGACTCGACCATATAATAATTCACCTAAACAGCAGCTTAAAGACTGTTTCTATTTTGTATTTCTAAATGCAACTTTCTGTGCCTGTCGTGCTCACATATAACTGCTGTCCCCCAAGGAAGTGGATTTTATTCTCCAATGAAATAATTTGGTGGAGTGTATCCAGACAATTGCATGAGTCAACTGAAGCCACGGAATTCCAGCATGCTAACTGATAGGGGGCAGAAGTTGTCACCTTAAAATATGCCTTTTTGGCATAAGGATTATTTAGACTGATTATTTTTTTAGAAAACAGTAAACACCAGAGAAGCTCTGAAACCAAACAGAACTTATTCTTTTGTAAAAGCAATTTACATTGATGTGGAAAATTTCCATTTGTAAGGGGGCCTCCTTCTAGGTACAGGGAAAAGGAGAATGACTTAAATCTGTAGAGACTGTTATCAATATGGAAGATGAGGATTTAAATCTGAATAAGACCCATATCTTTGTTGACTGTGCTTTGCCTGAAAACCTGGCTCTCCCCACCACCTCCCACACCAATATCTATTTTTGTCTTTACCTGGAGATGGTTATTTCAGGTGATGGCTTGGGCCATTTCTTGTGTTAGTCATTTTTTTCTGGGTACCTCCGATGTATACAGGAGGTATATATGGTGTTAAACATCTGTTTTTCCTCTGTTAAGCTCTCTTTTATTACAAAGGGGTCTCAGCCAAGAAACTAGAAGGATAGAGGAAAACTTATCTTTTTCTCCCCTACAACACCAAATAAACTTACTTTCACTTTAGTGAAGAAAAGGTTCTGAATATCCAGGTAAGAACCTTTGGGTCTTTACTACTTAAGTTTAATGACTTAAGCAACCAGATACAAAGTTCTATTTGAAGTAAGAAGTAACTTCATTTTATTCTTGAAAGAGGGCCTTGGCTGACTTCATTTTGACCTCAAGCTTTCTAGTTGGGTTCTTCTCTCCAGCTAGTCTCAAGGTTCAAGTGGAAGACTCTGAGGGCAAAGCATCCCCCATGGGAACTGAAACTACCCCCTCAAGCATAAGAACTGCCCTGAGCCAGCAAGACCCCCCACCTCAATGATTGACTCCATGACAATGATCAATTTGACCTTAACTGCCCACCTGCATGTACCCCTTACTTTGCTCCACATTTTTTCTCATAAACCTGGAAGTATTTTCAGGACTTTGGAGACAATCGTTGAGATGCTAGTCTGTTGTCTTCCTACCAGTGTTGGCCTCAATGAAATAAATTTCTATTTTACCACTACTCACCTCTCTGTCTTTGGATTTTGTCAGGGAAGAGTGGCCAAACCTCATCTGTTTGGATCCTCAGATCCAGGTGCTCTTTCACCCCTGCACCCCATCTAAACTCTGATCCAGAAAATTGATCACTCTGAAGAAAATCCCCCTTTTCTTTGTCTCTCCAAATGGGTTTAGGTTGCCTATTGACAAAGCCTCGCCAGTCACCGGAACATGGGGACTCTCCTGATTAAAATCATATTAATCATGCCAAAATTTTCAGTAAATTATTCTCTTTGTTTCAAAATTGCCATCATACATAGAGGCTTTGAACGCTATGTGAAAGAATAATTTGATTGGCACAGACTATAAGTCATCTTTGAAAGAGCTTGGCCACCCCTCTTCCATCTGTCACCATGCCAGTCATGTCTTTTTAGAATTCCACAGGCTATAGCCTTTGCTATGTGCCCTTTAAGCAACCCCTGTCCATCCACCATGCTGTTGGCCTCCTGCCATCCTTTCTAGCACACTTTAAACAAACTATAATTGGCATTTGCTTGGCTGAGAGTCCGTTTATTTTCTTGCTACCCTTCCCAGTTGCCTTAACCATCGGATGTCTTGACAGTTGGCAAATGGAGACTGTAGGTCTGATATGTCACATAAGATCTGTTGGATGAATATTTTCCTCCAGGAAAGAGTGAAAGTGAAATCCCATCCTGACCCACCCTCTTTCCAAAACAATAAACATTTCCTGGCTGCTGTGATTCCCCTAATCATTTAAAGCAGTACAGTTGTTATGGAATGGGCAGCTGAACTTCATACTTGCCTGGACCATCTGTTCTCATATTCAGTCTTTAAGAAGATTACCTAAGTGACTGTGGTTCACTTAGTAAAAGAGGGTGAGTTCCATCAGGGGACATGTAAGGACGCTGTGTCACAGAAAAACAGAATTCAGAGACTCTGGAGGGACTATTTTTGTTGTTGTGTTGTTTAGAAATGGTGAATGTTTTTGGAAAAAATAAGACATTTCTCCAAATACATAGATAACACATGAATAAACTTGTTTCCAAGTTTACAAACTCATGTTAAATTTTTGATAGAAATGAGATACAGTGGATGAGGAAAGCCAAGTAGCTTCATTCCTCTCTTTCTTGAGACATATTTTCCATTGTGGAGGCATCTTACACCTAAAAGGTCAGATAAAGGGAACAATTTACACATAATAAATGTCACGAAGTAGGGTAGGCCTGAAATATTGAGAGAGTGGATGTGAAGATGTTTTTATTAAGTGAAAATACTCACATAGAATTTAATTATTATTTTCCACTGTATTTTTGGCTTGAAACATTACGAACAATGAAGTACTTTTAATGTCGTTTCAAGAAATTCGACCACGAGAACAAAGACTTCTGGTTTTGTTTAAGGCTAGTAGAGGAGAAGTTAAAACTCTGTGCAGGATACGCAACCCTTATACTCTATGTAAAGAATATAGATATTATAGGTTATAGGCCTTATTCAGACACGGTAATTTTTTTAATGTGATCTCATATTAAGGAAATATGTGAGTTAGTTCAGTCAAACATCCAGTAGAAAAATAAAAGCAAGGTGAGGGGTTAAAAGTTATAGAGCAACAGTGGATTGTAATATAAGAAAAATTTCCAATTATGAAACATCCCCAAATGGGATTTTCTGTTTCTTCAAGTAGCAAGCAAATCAAATCTAAACTGGAAGTATTAGAAAAGGAACCTGGGACTCTCTGAATGAGATATGTACTTTGGGTATGGAATTTGACTGGCTGGCCTTTGTGATTCCAAAGTGTTGAACAAATCATAACTCAAAATTATTTAACTGTGGACATTTGTGGTATGTGAGCGAAATAGGTTCATGAAAGCCAAACAGAATTTCCATTTTCTATTTGTAACTGAGAAAATCTAATTTTTAATTTACTCCCTGCTTATTTTTTAGTTGAAAAAAAAATGTGGTCCTATGGAGTTGACAATTTAACAAATAAATTGGGGACAGAAGGAAAGAGATTGAAAAAGTTGGACAACATGTTATGAAATAATCTCATAGTGCTTGTGATGTTTGTTTTTTATTTTGTGATTTATTTGTTTGTGAAATGAGGAGTAATTTAAACAAGAGCATAATTTAAGAGAAGGATGTTTGGGGCACGTGAGTGGCTCAGTACGTTAAGCATCCAATTCTTGGTTTCAACTCAGGTCATGATCTTGGGGTCCTGAGATCGAACCCTTCCATGGGCTTCTTGCTGGGGGCAAGTCTGCTTGTGCCTTTCCCTCCCCCTCTGTCCCTTCCCCTCTGCCCCTCCCCCTGCTGGCACATATGTGCTCACTCTCTCCTTCTCTAAAATAAGTAAATAGAATCTAAAAAATTTAAAAATTTTAAAAAAGAAAAGAAAATGTTTGACACTCCTACAAAAGCTTGGTACTCAGCAGCAGGTTAACCTGTACGGCTGCATAGGACTAAGTAGGTTGGCAAGCAGATTCCCTAATAGCTTTCTTGTTGAAAAAAATTGCAGTTCCCAGGAAAAATAAAGGGAGGGGGGGAAGGATTAATATAAATATTAAAGACAGATAATGTGAGAGACACATTTTCTCCCATTTTCCTCTGACATTTTAATTAACATTCCCTTGTTTTGTTGGAGGTGATAGTGACCTACCTTAGAAACTACATTTCTCAGCCTCATTTGCAGATGGAGGTATCCATGTGATTAAGATTTAGCCATTGACTGTAAGTGGAAGGCCCTTGAATGAGGGCTTCCAGCAAGCTCTCTAACAGGACTGACTCCATGACAAATTCTTTTGGCTTTTTCCCTTTGCTTTTTGGGGTATGGACTCCAATTTGAAAAGATAAGAGCTAATACAGCAGAAGCTAGAAAGATCCTGAATTTTTAATGGCATTACGTATTTTCCATACCATTGCTGGGCAGCCTATTCTAGATTTCTGTGTGAGAGAAAAATAAACTCCCAACTTACATAAGCCACTGTTTTTCAGCTTTCTATCAGCTGAAAGTGATTTCTGACAGACAGCACAAGACCTCTTGTCTTGAACTCTCTGAAACATGTTTCATTTATTTTTCTGCTTGTGGGGATCAGCATTTATATTTGCTCTAACTGTACTCCATTCTCTGTTATAGGGAGAAAACATTTCTTAAGTTTACCCCAGAGAAAGCATTCAATAATAAATACATGAAAAAGACAAGAAGAAAAGAATTTTGAAGGCACATAGGGAAATCAAAGGGGAGAATGTCTTGAACACTTTTGCTCTGATTTTAATAGAACTGAAAAATTTCCCTGTATCTTAAAACAGTGTGGCCATATCAGTTTCTTGTATGATAAATCTCTGCTCAGGAAAATTTTACTTAGGATTCTGACAATCTGTTACTCATCTGAACGACTTCTTATAGGGAATTCTCTTTGCACTCTTGGTTCATGTTTTCACTGTCCTTTATTTACCCAACACTTACATGTTCATAAAAGTGCATTATATAACTTACCTTGTAAGTATTAGAGAGGAATCCATAAGAAAACACACAAAAAAGCCTATTTAGGAAGACATCATAAATCTCTACTGTAAAGCCTACTTTAGAAAATCAAGATGATAAATAATTTTAAAAACTTGTATTGCTTGGTCTTTATTTACAAGTTAGGAATGATAAATGAAAATTTCTGCATTTTATGTCCCAAGAATCATCTCCTGAAATGCAGATTAAGGAGAGGACTGAATTCAAAATAGTTCAAGAAGGCAAAGAATCCTGCCCTCCCACCACCAAAGAAAGAAAACAAAGCAAAACCAGCACACAAAAATTAAGCTAAAAACTCAGTAAAGATTTTAGTTGACAATAAACAGTATATTTAAAAGGCTAATTCAATAGCTAAGCAAAAGATTTGAAGAGTACGTAATAATGACTAACACTGACATTTTAATGAGGGCTTGACATATTCTATATTAATTTAATGTATTACCCATTTAAGAATAGATAGTAATATTGTCAGTATATCTTGTGCTTGTTAGTCAACCTCCAGAGAATAATATACAATAGTAAGTAACAGTTTTAAAAGGCTGAACAACGTATTTCCCAAGAAAGAATTACTAGGATTGGGGCGGGGGGAGTCAGAAATCACGGCACATTAGATCATGTGTAAGGAAGGAGTATGTTCAGAACATTCACAATCAGTGTCCAGATCATAACCCAATTCTACTTAATCCAATAAGAGCAGCTGATCTTTAAGTAACCACCGACTCCATCAACTTCAAATATCTTTGAGACGTGTAAATCTTCCTGGTCGTAGTATTTTGGAAAGTGTTACCTTGACACTGGCCCAAGTAACCACAGTGATTTTCTAAAAATGGCTATCATAGTTCTCTATGAGTAGTTCCAGGCAAAATATATAACCTAGACTTTTCAAATATACCATAGAAGATCCCCTTAGACTTCCTGGTTTACAAGCTGAGACTCTGAATGGTTGAACAAAAATTCATATTCATTTTCTTGATTCATTGGAAAAATTGTCTCCTCGTGGTTAGCATATTTACAAAGGCACAGATTAGGACCATTTGTCTTGGCTCCACCTGTTGACATTGATCAATAAGCTGTTTTAGCACTCAACTACATAAAAGATTTACACTTTCTTTCCATTGGAAAACATTCTTTGAAATCCACACAGTCATTTTAGGATCTGCTATAAAGACTCTTTTTTGTGCCATTTATAGAAACACAAACCCAAGCACGGAATATTTCAGGCATGAAATAACAATAATAGAAAAAAATTACTATAATCCAATCATTAACATTTTTAATTGTTTAGACAGTTGGATTAGCATACCATTAGCATATGCTGTTTTTAGAGTCTCAAAATTAATCTATGAATAACAATAATAATAGTAAGGACTTCCTAAAGACAAAAATATATAGATCAAATTTCAAGGTTTTGGCAAAAGGAGACTTCAAAATAGTTTAGTCAGAGTCTATTTCAGAGACTATGCTTTTGGTTATGATTATATTAAAAAATTACATACATTTTGCATATATTTTATCAATAAATATATAATCAATTCAACAATGGAACAGGTATTATCCTGGGGGATAATCCTAGTACTGTGGGAATATGGTATGATACTTGCCTCCAAGGAGGTCACAGCACAGCCAAGTTTGATGACTAGTCAGGGGATAAAGTTAAGTAGTACAATTGTGGCAGAAGAACAAAACAAAACAGTCTATAGATCATACCTATGAAACCAGAATTCTTTCTTGTCTTCTAAAAAGGCTCTAGAGACTAATCCAGAGGAGGAATTATAAAAATTGTTTGAACGATGACAGAGTCATTGCATAAGCAGAAATAATCAGGGGATCTTGATTTACGATCTTTTTATGCTGAACATCTAAGGGCAAGTCACTTAAATTTTCTGTCTTATTTTTCCCATTTAAGAAATAAAGATGTAAAAACACATGATCTAATTAATACACTTTCGAGATGTCTTCAGATAACTGATTCATGATCATTTGGAGACGTGTTCTGGGTGTTAGAGGAAAAAAACTCAGTGGTAACAACTAATAGACTATATTTAAATATAACTAAATTGCTTTTTTTGTTGAGATAATTCTCCTATATCAATGTACCAGTGTGTGTGTGTGTGTGTGTGTGTGTGTGTGTGTTGATGCTAACTTGGACCCCATCAAAAGATGACAATAATTGGTTTCTTTTACTTTATCTCTACCTTTCCACTGGGAAAAATTATCATGTTAAGAATCAGAGGAAGAATAATTTAAAAAACTATGTGTACCTTACCTTGAGTAAAATATCCAGTCCATTAAAGTAGAAAACATGTTTAAAGGGTTTGGGCTTGAAATGATGTGGAAAAAAACAGACAAAAAGCATCTGTGATTCCCATCTCATTAATCACCTGCTAAACCCATCTTTGTAGTCTATGTTTTAATAAGAAACCAAGTCAACAAATTGAGAAACTAACAAACGCAGTGAAATTGGCTGGTGAAATCTGATACATATTTTTTCAGAGATCTTTCACTATTTCACATTAAGGCACTTTGTCTACTTAAATAGTGTACAAGCATGAATGGTGCAAAAGAGTGAGATTGATATATATTATTAGTCATACTTTATAGAGGAAACATTTTCCAGGACAGCAAATCAGATTCTGCTGTAAACACCATAAATCAAAGACACTGTAATGCTGTTCAAAAACTGTCCTTATGCCCTATTGATCGACTGAATATTGTAGGGTGAATTAATTGCTTCCACAGGTGCTACCTTTCAGCCATCCTTACCCTATGTTCACATAGACATTCTCACATAGTTCACATGTCAGTGGAAGAAAATATATTGTAGACTCAGTCTGTGAAAAGATAAACACAGCAGAGTTTTCTTTTCAATGGAACCACTTTTCTCAGATGTCTATGTGCACCCAGTTAAATGAATGCACAGTTGATTAAATATCAAATTTCTGGGAAAGGTCTTTCAATTATTATAAATTTAAGTAACTGGCATTTTAAAGATAGGGAGTGTATTTGGTCCATGGAGAAAGAGAGACAGTTGATGGAACTACCCTCATATTAACAGCACTTTACTGGGTAGCATTATCAAGATAATTTTATACAAAAGACAGGAACTACTCACTTTATTAAGCAAATAGTAATTTTCCCACTTAAAATGGATGTGTATTTTCTGATTTACTCATCTACACTGATATTATTTTAGTTTTACGAACTTTTTGAACCACCACCGTCCCTATCCTATGACTCAGACGAGTACCAAGTGTACCTCCTCTTGGTAAATGATTAACAGTTAACACTTCAGGCTTAATTTATAAAAAGGGAAGGAAAGCAAAATATTGTAATATTCTTTTTGAACTCATTTCCTGTGATGAAATATTAAAGTCCTGTTAAATGACATGATTGGGAAAAACAATGTTCCCTGAGATTTTAGTAGTGGACCTTGGTCCTGATAACAAATGTGTTAAAAAATCTCATGGTTTTTTGGACAAACATGTACAAATGTCTGGGCTGTTACTAAAAATCCAACTGCTACCATGCATGTCTAAGAATAGAGTGCTTATTACTAATTTTTTTCATATATTGAAAAAATCTAAGATACATCACTTTTAATGCCCTGCCCAATGGCTTAGAAGAGGATTTTTCTTTATTTTTTTCTCAAACTAAAGCTTCCCCCCTGGCCATGCATGAACTTTTCTGAATTTCTTAATGATTTTATTCGATCTTTATTCTCCATGACAACTCTCCTTGACCTTTGAAGAATGGAATGGATCCTGTTGCTCTCGAAGTTCACCGTAGAAATTATAATATTTATATCTTGCATCTTCCCCAACTACACAGACATGTATCTGACTCCAAAAGAAAATGCAAAGAACAATGCCATCTTCCACATGATTTTTCATTCCAAATTTTTTTGTGTGATCTAACGTGCACTGAGCATGGCCTGCTGTATCAGAATAATGCATTGTTATTATGATATTAAGACAAATATTATAAAATCATTTTGAACAAAATGGTAATTCAGAGGATGGCAGTTGGCAAAGATAAGACTCTGCAAGAGATGATGTTCCCATGTCTCCTTTTCCCTTACACAACATATCTTAGTTTCAGCAGACAAATTTAAAAAGGAACTGGTGGGCAAGAGTGTATGGCAGCGAATAGGAAGGAAGATATTTAGACCTCTGTGTCTGGCATCTATTTTAAGTGTGATGTGATACCATTTCTGATCTAAAACTGCTCTAAGCTGCTCTAAACTCTCTAAGAGTTTTACTCCATAAAGAAGAAAAACATGTAGTTCAGGCCTGCAAAATCTAGCTTCATAAAATAAGTCTACATTTTCCGTTAGTGCTATTTCAGTGGTCTCTTAGATTTACGGTAAAGAAAGTGATTTATTTGTCTTAGATTTCACAACACATTCAATACTCCACTTGCAAAGCTTTGTTGGAAAATAGCATATTACAATGATGTGGCTTACTCAAAATGATTTCCAATTCAATTTCATCATCATTGAATGAGAATCTAATGGACAGCTCACTGGTGAGAATATGTTCTCATATAACTCTATAATTCCTGACTTCTAGGAATACACAGGCCAGTGGAGACTGGAAACATATACTGTCAATCATGATGCAATATATGTCATATTATAGTTATAAAAGCAAAAATGCCTTGAAAGATGAATAATATGCAACTAATACTTAGCAGGAGTATTAGGGAAAGCCTCAGGAGAAGGGATACATGAATGGAATCAGATAGCGTGAATGAGGATCCAAAATAATCCAAAATACATTAGCAGACATTTTAAGAGAAGGAAGAGCTTGAAATGCCATGGTATGTTCATGGAATACAAGATAGTTTGATACGAGTCAAATAATAGGGAATAAGCTTGTAACTAGGCAGGGCATGCCAACTGTGGAGGGTGCTGAAGGTATCCTAAAGATTTATATCTAATCTTGTTGACTATAGATGTCTGTCTTTCTGATATAAATATTTGCAGTTAGACACATTATGTGAGAATTGAATCGATGCCAACAAAGTCCTTTTTCCACTATATCAAGTTACGTTACCTTAAATTATGTTATTTAGTAGCAAAGCCACAATTCAAATCCAGGCATTCTGATTTATTTTTAAAAATTAATTATTTGAATGACATTACAGTAACATAGATGAGATGTGATATATGTACATGTATTCTTATGTGCTTGTGGGGGTTAAGGTAAGATGATAAGCTCTCTTTTCTCTTTACAAATTCTTGTAAATTCTTTGAAAAGAGAATTAAGAATTAAGAGAATTCTTAAACTTCAGTGTGCAGGAGGAACTTATTAAACATCATATTTCCAATTAATTCCAGAGATTCTGTAGATCTGTAGATCTGGGACAAGTTCTGTGACTCTCCATTGTAATTAATAATGCCAGGCAATTCCGAACCAGAGGTTCTATGGGTCACGTTTTGAGTAATAATATTTTTAAGACTTCAACAGTATGATGCTATGTATAATGACACAAATAAAAATATTTGTAATAATCGAAATAAATCCCATAAAGATTTACCTGAGACTGTTATATAGTTTTTTTAGCTATCATATGCCTTGGAAGTAACAAAATTATAATTCTTAATTTTTGAACATGAAAGAATAGTTCTGGGATCCCTGGGTGGCACAGCGGTTTAGCGCCTGCCTTCGGCCCAGGGCTTGGTCCTGGAGTCCCAGGATCGAGTCCCACATAGGGTTCCCTACATGGAGCCTGCTTCTCCCTCTGCCTGTGTCTCTGCCTCTCTCTCTCTCTCTCTCTCTCTCTGTGTGTGTCTCTCATGAATAAATAAAATCTTTTTTTTTTAAAGAAAAAATAGTTATTTTTCTCTTTTATGAACTCCTGCTTCCCTACAGCCCTCCTTAACCCACACACTAATATCATTTAGTGAGCTTTAATTATTCCTTCAGGATTGTAAAGTATTGATCAGCCACCTCCAGAAAGATCATATTGTTGAAGGCTTAGATAACTATGATTTTCTTTTCTTTCAAAATTGAAGATATCCTAAACCTGATTCAATTTGCCTAGACTTTGTTTCCTTGTAAAACAGTGTGTTTTTCCCCCGCTAACAAAAGTTAGATTTGCCATGGTCGTTATATGGTTACTTTGGCCTGAAAGCTATCCTAATTTGTCTAATATTTCAAAGTAATTAGAGAAGCAAGTCTAAAGATTAAACTTGCTAAATCTTGGAATCATGCATTTATTTCTTGCATATTGATCTTGCAAGGTGATAGGTTGGTTTTTCCTACTACTAGCTTATACATTGAAAACATAAAATCATAAAAATCTAAAATGATAATGCACACACAAGTGCTTTCTTACAATATTTTCAGCATTTTTAGAAAAGTTAATAACTACCATTATCACCAAAGTGCAGACAACCTCAATTATGTGAGGTTATCACATTATCATGTTAGTGGCTGTCCCAGTAATTCTTGAATTTATAAAATGACATACTGAGTGTCACAGTCAAGTAGAACTACCCAAAGTGAAAAATGGATGGAAATTAAAAAGTAGTTGTTTTTAACAAACAAACAAATGAGTTATGTGGTTTCTTTCCACATGTTCTAATAGTAAAAAATCACAAAGAGTTGTTTAATTTGTTTTTAATTTTCTTCCATTTCAGTTTGTTTTTAATTTTCTTCCTATTGAGACTAAATGTAATTGCATATGAAAAAGGCTTCCAAAAAAGATAGAACTGCCAATATTTTGAATTGCGTATTTCTGTCAGTGACACAGTAAGTAAGCTGTATGACAGGTATAAAGGTAGTGAAATAATTTGCCCGGAAAAGCTAATGTCATGAGCCATTTATTTATTTGTTCATTCAGCCAATATGAAGCTTAAGTGTTTTCTGTGTATAAGATGCAAACACAAATAAAACATGATTCTATGCAGTGATAGAGATCCTATGCACTAGGGAATAACTAGCAAAAAAGGCATGAAATCTAGCCCTGGTGGGAAGGGGCAATCAGTTCGGGACACACTTAACAGAGGGTCTGTCTTGAGTGCATCACAGAATGTGCTGGGAGCTGTCCAGCCTCACAGTAAGGGGAGATTACTCCTCCTTCTCCTGGCATGGTGGACAGCCCAAGAAATTGCACCCAGATAAGTCAAATTGCTTTCAAAGAAATGTAAAAAATTTTGTGTTGCTAAAGCTTAAAATATCAGGAAAGATTGGCAAGGAGACTGGAGCTGTTAGCAGTGCCTTACTTGCAAAGGAGCTAGCAAATACAATTCCTTAAAGGGAAATTCAAGGTTAAAAGAAGTTTGAGATGTATGGAGGAGGCAGGACAGTGGCAAATCTTCTGCATATCAGTGGAGATAGTGCAGATTTGAATTAAACAGAGTGACAGTTATTCTGACTTTTTTAAGGTAACCAATAGGAACTAATTTGTGAGCTTAAGGTACAAATACTGTCACATATTGTATTGCTCAGTGGAACTCCCATTTTATAGAAAGTTTAGACTTGCCCACTTGGAGTTCTCCTCATTGTTGAAGGGGATTAAGAGGTAAAAAAAAAATCTCCAGTTATGAAATAAATAAGTCACAGGGATGAAAAGCACAGCATGGGGAATATAGTCAATAATATTGTAATAACATTGTACAGTGACAAATGGTCCCCACACTTATCATGGTGAGCATAGCTTAATGTATAAAATTGTCAAATTACTATGTTGTACACCTGAAACTAGTATAACATTGATATCAACTATACTTCAGTGCAAAACATAATAAATAAATTTAAAAATGATCATGTGTATACACATATGTTCGTGCAAATCTCTGTGTTTCTTCTTTTACAGTGTTTTTGTCATTCAAGTTGTTTAAGAGCCCCAGGCCTTTCTTTATCTAAAAGGAATTACTTCTACTTCCAAATCCCGAATAAAGGTCAAAGAGAGAGAGATCTGCAAAGTCAAATCTATTTGTGGTGCTTTTGCTTTAGTTATTAACCCAGGCTCGCCCTTGCTGATCTATACCCTTGTGAGAATAGTAATAACGCTCACACAGTGTTCCAAAATGACAGTTTTTGGTTCACATTTTGATGTTCATCCTTCTGGTTTCCTTGTCAGTCTGTTAGCCAGAAGGGAGGGTTTCAGAGGAGCTTTCAGTCTCAGCTATAAACTGCTGAAACCAATGCTTCCAAACACAGCTACATACTATGCCAAGACTAGCCACCAAGCTTAAACTTTAGTGTAAGTCTTGGAAAAAAAACTGGAGATTTTTTACCTCTTAATCCCCTTCAGCAATGAGGAGAACTCCAAGCAGGTAAGTCTTGGAGAACCAGCTATGAATCCCTCTCTCCTGTGAGTGCCTCATTAAATCTTGGTATTTGTTTCTCCACCAGCAGTTCTCTCAATCAGGGCCATCCCATCAGGCTCCCGTACCCAGAAAATTTAGGAAGTCAAAATTGAAAACTTGGTGACGTCATCCCCAGAAGGCCCTAAGATCCTCATACTCATCTATTTGTCTCCAAGTTAATATATACTAAAGAACGTATTAATCTTCAAACTTTACTCTTCTCATAGAATATTGGCTGCTTAGATGTATAATGACACAGAAAGGATAAAGCTTTTACAAATGACATTTGATTTTGGTCCAGATTTGAGTATTGTTTTACCCACTACTAACAACTATACCAATATGTATCATTTTACTTTTGGCAGTGTGAGGAAGACACAGAGCAGATAAATATCTCAACAGAGAACTAGGATTACATCTACAGCATCCTTTCACCTTTTCCATATACCATAACCTCGTCCCATGAGTGAAATCCCATCATACCTACACTCAGGAGGAGAGGATAGTTTGGGAGGGAATATTCGGAGCCATTTGAAAATTCTGCCTACCATGATGTTAAATATTTATCTACAGCTTTATCTCCATCTGTCTGTTTCTGAGCATCATCAATCGATTCCCTGCTAGAAGACAATGGGATAACTTGTACAGTTTCTTTGTCTGATCTCTCCCATTTCAATTGTTGTAATCATTTTAATTCATCAAGAGTTTTTTTTTTAATGTTACCTTTATTCCTTAGCCATAATGCCTCAGTTTTTACCCTAAGTTCTATAGTTAAATGGAATTAGTGCTTACCAGGAGATTTTTCACCTAATTTTTCTCTGATAATAATTTCTTTATTCTTTTTTTTAGCAGGGAGAGGCAGAGGGAGAAGGAGAGAGAAAATCTGAAGCAGACTCCATGCCCAGCATGGAGCCCTGCTTGGGGTTTGATCTCATGACCCTGAGATCATGACCTGAGCTGAAATCAAGAGTCGGTTACTGAACCCACTGAGCCACCCAGGTGTCCCTAATTTCTTTATCTTAATCTCTTGGATAGGTGGATATTAACATCAAGATGGATGGATAGATAGATAAGTAGATGATAGATAGATGACTATTTCATTTTGTCTTCTTTATTAAATGACTCTTTGCGGGTTAAAATATTCTTGGTCACACCTCGTTCTCTCTTGAACTTTGTAGACAGTGATCTAATGACCTCTGGCACTGAAAGTTGTGGGGGCATCAAAAACTCAGTATACTAATGGGCAGCCTGGGTGGCTCAGCAGTTTAGCGCCGCCTTCAGCCCAGGGCATGATGCTGGAGACCCGGGATCGAGTCCCACGTCAGGCTCCCTGCGTGGAGCCTGCTTCTCCCTCTGCCTGTGTCTCTGCCTCTCTCTCTCTCTGTCTGTCTCTCATCAATAATTAAATAAAATCTTAGAAAAAAAATTAGTGATTTTTTTAGTGATTAGTGATTAGTGATTCTTGGGCTTTCTCTATTTGTGTTGAAACCTATTCTTTATCACTGATATTCAAAAACTTAACCAGAATATGTTCTAATGCCAACTATCTCATGTTTTTTTTTTTTTTCTTTTCCTTACACATAGAATGAAATGTACCATTCCTAGCTGAGGATTCATTTTTCTCCTTGGTTAAAAAGACAATCACCTATTTTCAATACTCAGAATAGTTTCTTCAGCTGCATTTTTTGGATGCTTTCTATTGAGGATGCCAAGCATTTTTACACTGGACCACTTGTGTCCATTCTGCACTACATTTGCAACATGGACGTTAGGGTTTTGGTCTGTTTTGTTTTGTTTTACCTTCATTCCATTTTCGTAAGACATGGGGGTGGGTGTAGAGGGAAATCCTTCAAAACTGCTTGAGTTTTTGTTCAGGGACACTTGTTCTAGTTTTTTTTCTGAAGTCTGAACATCCTGTGCCACAGCTCATGGCAGACAGTCAGGACTGCATTCCATTCTCTTCAGCTATGGTTCAGTCTCTCAGGGCAGGGCAGTGCCATGTAACATGGTCACTCCTGACAGCCATTCCAGTCACTGTTGTAGCCTAGTGATAGAAAGTAGAGTGAATCTACTTAGAAAGCTTCTCTTGGCTTTCCTCTAAGGCTGCCTATCTGTGCCTTTCTCTCTCTCTCTCTTTCAACTATTCTCCTTTCTATGAACCAAAACTCTAAATGAAACATCTCAGGGCACCTGGGTGGCTCAGTGGTTGAATGTCTGCCTTTGGCTCAGGTGGTGACCCCAGAGTCCTGGGATTGGGTCCCACATCGGGCTTTCGGCAGGGAACCTGCTTCTCCCTCTGCCTGTGTCTCTGCCTCTCTCTGTGTCTCTTATGAATAAATAAATAAAAACAATATTTTTATTTATTTGTTTTTTAAGAAATATCTTTCCTCTGTACTGGGTCTGGAATTTAGGAAGCTACTGTAAGAAGTTATCAGACTCTTCTATAGCTTTCTTTGACCCCTCCCCTTCATTTTACAAGATTTGTCTAATCATGTGCATATCCTTATTGGCTGCTGGCATTTTGGTGTTCTCCTTATCCGTCTTTTAGCGCCTTCAATCCATTTCACTGGGTCTTGGAGCCTGCTACACCCCACCATCTTCAATGGTTGATTTTCATGATACACTCTTCATTTTCAAAATGTTCCAAATGTCCTTGCTGGGAAAGAAAGGAGCTCACTGATTTTTGTTATCACTTTCTTTCTAAATAGTCAAGGAAGCATTCATCTAAGGCCATGCTGCCTGTTGATTTGTGCTTATTGTATTTAAGTTTCTAATTCTCTGATCATCTTATCCAAGCTCCTTGCACTCACTAGATGTGAACTTCCTCCATCCTGTAAGCTCAATTTAGGCAAGGAATATATATGTTTCTGCTTACTTAGCACAGAGCCTGGTATAGAATAAGCACCCAATAAGTAGTGCTGGCTGAAAGAATAAATAAGTAGGTGAATCCCTTGTGAATCCTTGTCATCAAAAATAAATATTAAATTTTAAAATATGTTGAAGAGCAAGATACTTTCATTGCTAAGTTTATAAAAGAGATTTTACAAATACTGTTGCACTTTCTTGCACTAAAAGAAGTGTCAAGTTACAACTAAGTGTATCTTCCTGAAAGTTGAATAATCAGCCGCGACGCTAATTCACATTATCTCCTCAAGCCACCTGACGATAATTACCTCAGTGATAAATTTGACTGAAAGAAATTGCTCTCTTATCTGGAATTTAAGTGACTGATAAAGAATTAAATGCATTTAAATAGAGAATTTATTCTTCAACACCCTGATACTTTGACCACTGAAGTGCCCATGCCATGTAACAAATCAGTGCCCCCTCCCCAAAGCAAGGGAAGGCTTTACTAGTGATCCTTTAACCAATGCAAGGTTTTTAAACCTACCCGTTTATAGCCCAAAGGACATTTACTAATATAAGTGATAGATGGCTGAGTTGTTCCACTAATGATAATAGCATTTATATATGTATATTTTAAATTTTATTTATTTGAGAAACAGCAAAGAGCACGGGCGGGGAGGAGTAGAGAGAGAGGGTGAAGCAGACTCTCCACTGAGCAAGGAGCATTTATATTTATTTTTAATGTAAATTATTTAATACGTATGTTTTAAAATATAGATTTAATTTACTTATGAGTATACTTAATAGGAATTTGTCAAGTACCTATTGATATAAGGGAATGTGCTGAACACATAAATAATGTAAAACAATGAGTAATATATAGCCCTTCCCCAAAAATGTGCAGCTTAAGAATATGTTTTAAATAGGTCAAGGTAGCCTTCTGTTGAAAATCTTCCCCAGCTTAACAACCAGGCAAACACCATGTCCTCTGTAGAATACTTTGGAAAATTTTCTATTCTGAGCATCCCTCTTCTCCATCAGGGAATCCACTCTACGTTCCCCTATCACTCTCATTAGCCTAGACATACTTTCATTTTTAGCTTGTATGTTGTCATTATTTATATTCATTAATTCTAGTATCTGTCTTTTTCTTGATGTTCAGAATTACTTTATACTAAATATTGGTTGATATGTTTTCTTTCCTATGGGACCAAGATTTTCCAGTAAAGTGTCATTCTTTACTTAAATTTGAATTCCCAGAGCCTAGTTGCTTATTGAAAAATGGAAGAAACCATCAACCAGTCAATCAATATACATAGTTAAAGGTGACATGCTGTTGTATTTCTGCTCCCTTTGCAAAAACAACGTATCTGCAAAAATGCCATGGGCCCGAAAAGGGACAAGTGGACAAATATATCATAGTGATACCATTGACCATCATTTTGAATTCCAGATGAGGACTTATGGGATGTTTGCTAGTCAGTATACATATGAACCATCAGGAACTCTACTTAACGAGATAATCTAACAATTTGTAGAAACTTCCTTGAATCTCAAAATCTCTCCTTTATACTTTCCACCTAATACTGTCAATATCTCAACAGCAACAAACAAATGTGTGCTGTGTGCTTGCACATCAATGTCTATTTGGGTAGAGATAGAGTAAAAAGACAATCTGAGATGAAGTTAGAGTCAGTATACAGACCTTGAATCTGGCGTTATAGTTAGTAAATGCTTTAATGTTCATCTATGCTGGTGATAATTCCTCTTTCTTCTGTTGTCTCTTATAAAAGAGGTTAAATCTATAAGAACAAGGGAAAAATACTAACATATATAATATTAACTGTGGGTGCTATTAGAAGTCCCCATCCAGGTTAATGTCTGGGTGTCATATGCAGTAGTTATGTGGATGGAACTTTCAAATCAAAGTTCTCCATTTGTTTCCATAAACATTTATTCAATTTAAAATTTTTTAAAGATGTTACTTATTTATTTATTGAGAGAGAGAGAGAGAAAGAGAGAGAGAGTGAGAGAGTGCATGCAAACATGGGCAGGGTGAGGGGCAGAGGGAAAGGGAGAGAGAGAATCTCAAGCAGACTCCAGGTTGAGCACAGAGCCCAATGTGGGGCTCGATTTCACCACCCCAAGACTATTACCTGAAGGGAGTTGGATGCTTAAGTGAATGAGCCACCCAGGAACCCCTCAATTTAGAATTTGACTAGAGGACAACTTGTCCATGAATGTCACTGGGAATTTTAATGAAACAATATTAGCGTAATTCAAGGAAAGAGAAGAGTTAATAAACCTTACCAAATTTACATGTCCTCTCTTTCTCTTTCCCTCTCTTTCTCTCCCTTGCTTCTTTTCCTCCAGCTTCTCTCTCTCTTTCTCTATTTCTCTGTTTCAAGTGTTTATGGTGAGAATTAAGTATGACTATGAAGACTCTCCAAACAAGCACTGGTCTGAGGAATGAGCTTGTTGCCTGCTCCATGGTGATGAGCACAAGGAGCCAGCAATGGGTAGATGGGTAGGTAAACAGGTATTAATCTCCAGAGTCAAGTCTCATTCCAAATATTCACTAAGTCCAGCATTCATAAAAGTGTGGATCTTGAGATAATAGTGCTAAGCACATAGATGAGGTTTAACAGGTGCTCACAATACATTTTTTTTTTCCATTTTAGGAAAACCTTAATCAAATAACAGTTTTGGAAGAATTCCACATTGAGACTTTCTCTCTGTATAGGTAATAACATAAACTTTAGAGATTAAAATATTTCTCAGATTTCACATACCAATTATATCATTTAGATGACTTTTGTAATATTATATAAAATTCATTTTATCAACAAAAGGTGTTGAGACTTCAAACACATTAAAACTGAGAAAGTATCTCAAACTCATCTCTTATTTTGGGGCACATGGGTAGCTCGCTTCATTAAGCCTCTGACTCTTGATTTCAGCTCAGGTCAGGATCTCAGGGTGGTGAGGTTGAGCCCCTCTGTGTCCATGGCAATGCATGGAGCCTGTTTAAGAGTCTCTCTCTCTCTCTCCCTCTGTCCCTCTCCCCACCACTCATACACTTTATTTCTTAAAAAAAAAAAATCTCTTATTTTGACAATCTTTTGCTTGTGATAAAATTTTCAACACAAGGCTCTCCTTTTGTGCTTTCCCAATATGAATATAACTATTTTAAATACATAGCAATATAGTAATAAATAATCTTGTTCCATGCCAGGATAAATTTAAATTTTAAAAAATTGGAAAACTATTTTTATTGCCTCCTGTTCATCCAGCTGCTGCTTGAAAAATCCAGATCATAATCATAATCGCTTTTTCTTCCTTTATAATCTGGAGAAACAATACTTCCCACTCCATTTCAGTCAGGTAATATGAACTTGAACTTGGCAATGGCTAGCAAGCCTTTTTGTTTATTATGTCTGTACTTTTTATTTGGAGATGATGGATTAGTCCAAGAAATGTGAATTTTGTGATAATAGCCAAGCTTCTCTCGGAGCTATGTTCTTTTCTGATCTCCACTTTCAAATACAACCCTGTGTCTCATTAAACCCAAAGGACAAACTGCTTTTTATAAGGCTTGTAAGGCTAAATTTGCTCCTTAAAACAACAGGCTGAAGCATACTATTTTATATACGTTATCTGAGGAATAAGTGAGAAATAATATGTACTGTCAATAAGATACTTTTTTTTTCAAAATCAAAGGCTATGAGAAGGCCAAGTAAGCCTTCCAGATTTTATATATATATAAATCCAGTCCCCTAACATTCTACAACCTAAATTCTACATTCTACATCTTCTAGCAAACACTCTTCTAACTTTTGGCAAATTTTCAGGATTACACAAGTCTGTGATTTTTCAAGGAAAAAGGTCCTAAAGCCTCAAATCCTCTATTCTCCAGTTACATGGATCAAAAATAGGTAAATATATATATATATACATATGAAATACAAATAATTTAAGGAGAAAATAAGAGAATGTCTAAATCATAGAGGTATCTAATAAATCTATATTCTAAATTCTTGATACTGGAATATATATTTATAGTCAAATATTTATTTTCCAATTGTCTCAGATTTCCATTTACTTGTCACAGTAAAACAAAAAGAAAAATAATTTCACAACATTTTATTTGCTTTGATATTAGATTTACCATAAAACAAAGGGAGACAGGCAGAGTCCAAGCTTTCCCAGAACAAAATATCTAAAATATTGTTTAAAATAAAATTCATGCAACTGGCATTGACATTAAAACAAGAATCCACTGTAATCATTTTACATGTATTTTATTTAATTTTTCCTTTGCTGAAATTTAGTAACAAAATGTGTTGGGGGATTTTGCTTTTAAGTCATTATGATATTATTGGCTCCCAAAACAGAGAGCTACCAGTAAAGCAGGTAAGATATACTGAGAGATTCCTATGTCCAAGGCATGTTAGGCATAGAAAAAAATTAGGAAAAGATTCACAAAAAAAACCCCAAAACAGAGAAGGCATTGTTTCTGTCCCCAAAAACTGCATAATGTATTTGTTAAGACACACATATGCACATGAATAAGGATGCAAGAAAATATGTTTAAATTATGTGTTGCAAAGGTATATCTTAGCCTGACTCTGACTCTAAAAGCCTGTTTTCGGGTTTCATCATGAGACAACTAGCATGGGTATTTTATAAGTTATTACTAGTAGCAGAAAACACAAGTCCATTTCCAAGAGCACAGGGTGGGAAGGAGATGGGAATTGAAGTGTCAAGTCAGATGTTCTGAGATATAAAAGGAAGGTAGCTGAGGGAGATAATGTGATTCATTACACAGAGTTCTATTTGCATAACATATGTTAAATATAGAAAGGGGTGTTGTTTTGGTTTCAAATGGCAGACAGAGTATGTGCTACACATTTTGAAATAAGGAAGGAAAGATTTGTGAGAAATGTCTGGAACACTAAAATTCTCTAGGGTAAAGAAGTTTGGAGAAGGAGAGGCACAGAACAGGATGAACTTTAATGGGCAAAGATGCTGAGAGAAGGCACGAGGAACAGGAGGTCCAGCATCAAATAAGAGGGTTCAGCTAAGAATCCACCTTGCTTACTGGCTATCCCATTCCCCCTGCCCCATTAGCATTATGGACCAGGCAGTAGTGGTTGGATTTGTGCACATGAATGCAGTCAGTGATTACAGAAGCTTGGTTGAGAGAAATAGGGTACTTGGTGAACCTGAGAAATAGAAAGTTCTCACATGGATGGATTATTCTCCCTAGATCCCCACCCACAGCACTGTCTGCATGGCCCATGCATTGACTAAAAACTAAAAGAAACTCCAGTGTCCGCAGCTGCTTTGAGTCCTTTCACAGGAAGAGTACAGAGCAGAGGGAATGAGGCTCGGCTATCTGGAAGGGTTAGAGCACAATCCAAAACCACTAAACAGTTGCAGGATGCAAATAGCATGAGGGAAAGGCTAAACTCAACAACTGGGGTGAGGGAAATTTTCACCAGAAGAAAGATAATTTGTAGAAGGCTAATTATATGTATATAGATATGTGTACAGTTGCATATGTGTATATATACATGTATGTATGTATACGTATGTATATATATGGCTTTAAGTAAGATATGTATAGTCTTTGGCATAAAGTCTGTTTTCGTCTGATCCCAAACGAGCTGTTCTTGCTTTCTTTTGATTTCTTTTTTTTTTTTTTCCTTTTGATTTCTGCTTGCATGGAATCCCCTTCGCCACTTCTTCACATGATGTTGTTATACCTGATGGTATCTGGAATCGATCATAGCTTCAAATTCCAAACTTTGCTGACTCCTAGCTCTCTCATCTTGGACAAATTAACTTAGTTATGCCTCCATTTTTTTCACTTATAAAATATACCTTTCTCATTCAGTTATCGAGAGAAACAATTGTGTGAATATGTGTGGAATGTTTAGAAAGGCATAAATGTAGCATAAGGGAAATGTAAATGTTAACTAACATTATTACAAAGAGCGAGTCGTAAACATCTTTTCATGCCTCTTCCTGAATTTTCATGAGTTTCTGATAGAGCAGAATTAACATAGAACACATCTGCAGCAAAAGCTGTAGGATATATTATGAAGAGCAAGAAATAGTCCATTTAAAAAGATCTATTTGCTTTTTGAGTCTCCCTGGGTTTCCATGGAACCCATAAATGCTATTTGAAAACCTAAAAGGGTGGACGCCACTCCAAAAGATGAGAAATGTTCTTTTTACCTACAGATAAATGGGAAAGTATTAAACATGTATTTGTTAGCTAAATTAGGGTAAGGACTTTGTAAGAACAGTAAAAGGTTTGCAACTAATTAGGCTCATTTAAAATCCATTACTTAGCTTTTAATTAGGCACAAAGAGACGAGAGAATGAGACTTCTTTGTTTTCTAATTAAAATGAAATTTTGAAATTGGCAGTGCCAGAAAACTTGATCTCCTAGAATGTTTTATTCATGGCTCTAAAACCAGATTTTTTTTTTTAAAACTAGATGTTAAAAAGTATGGTAAAATCAAATTTGATGTTTGTCTTTACTAAGAAAAAAACATTTTATTGTAAAAGTGAACTGAAATCACTAAGTGGCATTTTGGAATGAGTGAACTTTTATCAGTTAGACCCCCAGTGAATATAGAATGATGGCAACATTGCACAGCTGCTTGATTTCTGTAGGAAAAAAAAAAGAATATGAAGAGTCCTACTAATGTCATGTACCATCAATTTCTTTCGCATTAATTTAAGAATGCTTAGTTTTCTAATGCTCAATAAAAAGATTTGTATTGCAGATCATTCAAACTACATATTCACATATTTGTACTCGTCTTTGATTTGATTAGTATTTGTCACCAAGAAAAATCTGTTGAGTAATGTTTCAGTTTCTCTCTTTCTCTCTTTCTCTCGCTTTCTCTCTCACACATGCACGCACAGATACTCACGTGTTTAAGAAAATTACTCAGTCCTTTTAAGATTTTGCTAAATCCTCTTAACTCTTTCCACTTATTAAATGACTATTAATTTCAGGTTTCAAAACTAAATAGACTTTTATTTGACATCTTTAGGCTGCATTTATGGGAAAAGGGTACAAAGAAATTTAGACAGTAGTTGCTGTCAAGTAACATTTTTGTAATCATTCATGTGATTCCTTTAATATGCATCTATTCTTGAGTTGATTTTAGGTGACTCTGAGTCACTTCTGTTAATGTCAAAATGAGGGCTGAGCCCATGAATTCTACTTCATTACACACTGAGTCTGTGACATATAGGTAAAACTCTTTTTCTGGCTCATTTTGTAGGAGATCCTCATGATTGAATTATGACATACATAAATAAAATGTACAGATTTTAAATTACAGCTTGGTGTATTGTACCAGGTGAACACACTGAGTAAGCCCCAAAATCAAAATATCGTAATCACTGCCAATACCCCCAGAGCACTTCCTCAAGCCCCTCCCTCACCAAGGGAAAGTAACCATTATTTTGACTTCTGTCATCAGAGATTAGATTGTTCTGTTTTTAAACTATATATAAATGGAATCTAACAGTGTGTACATTTTTGTGTCTGGTTTCTTTAGCTTAGCATTATGTCTCTGAGATTAGTCCATGTTGCTGTGTATAGAGTCATAATTCATCGTCTCTGTATAGCAGTATATTCATTTTATACCAGATGAACATTTGTGTGTTTCTAGTTTGGGACTGTTATAAATAATGTTGCTACAAATATTTTTAGGCATCTTTTTGTGGTATATATGGTATACACATACATATATGGAATTACTGGGTCTTTAGAGTAGGAACATGTTCAAATTACTTAGCTACTATCAAATAATTTCCCCACGTAGCTGTACCAATTTACAATCCCACCAGCAGTACATGAAACTGACAATTGGGGGAGGAGCAAGACGGCGGAAGAGCAGGGTCTCCAAATCACCTGTCTCCACCAAACTACCTAGAAAACCTTCAAATTATCCTGAAAATCTATGAATTCGGCCTGAGATTTAAAGAGAGACCAGCTGGAATGCAACAGTGAGAAGAGTTCGCGCATCTATCAAGGTAGGAAGACGGGGGAAAAAGAAGTAAAGAAACAAAGGCCTCCGAGGGGGAGGGGCCCGCGAGGAGCAGGGCTGAGGCCGGGGCGAGTGTCCCCAGGACAGGAGAGCCCCGTCCCGGAGACGCAGGAGCTGCACCGACCTTCCCGGGCGGAAAGGGGCTCCAGGGAGTTGGAGCAGGACCCAGGAGGGAGCAGATGCCCTCGGGCTCCCCGGGACAGTAACAGCAACTGCGCGCCCAGGAGAGTGCGCCGAGCTCCCTAAGGGCTGCAGCGCGCACGGCGGGACCCGGAGCAGCTCGGGGGGGGCTCGGGCGGCGGCTCCGCGGAGGGGGCTGCGCGACCCCGGGAGCAGCTCGGAGGGGCTCGGGCAGAGGAAGAGGCTCCATGCGGAGGGGGCTGCGCGGTTCCAGGAGCAGCTCGGAGGGGCTCGGGCGGCGGCTCCGCGGAGGGGGTTGCGCGGCCCGGGAGCGCGAATCCACCAGCGCAGGCCCCGGAGCACAGGGCGCCGGGACACAGCCCAGGATCCGGCCTCCCCCGGGACAGGCAGAGGCCGGGAGGGCCCAGGACAGCGAGGACGCTCCTGCCCCAGCTGAGCAGATCAGCGGCCCCGCCCCGGAGCCTCCAGGCCCTGCAGACGGAGTTCCTGCCGGAGCTGAATCCAGGTTTCCAGAGCTGCCCCGCCACTGGGGCTGTTCCTCCTGCGGCCTCACGGGGTGAACAACCCCCACTGAGCCCTGCACCAGGCAGGGGCACAGCAGCTCCCCCAACTGCTAACACCTGAAAATCAGCACAACAGGCCCCTCCCCCAGAACACAAGCTAGACGGACAACTTCCAGGAGAAGCCAAGGGACTTAAAGAACACAGAATCAGAAGATACTCCCCTGTGGTTCTTTTTTTTGTTTTGTTTTTGTTTTTTGTTTTGTTTTTGTTTTTTTGTTTTTTTGTTTTGTTTTGTTTTGCTTTTTGATTTGTTTCCTTCCCCCACCCCCCTTTTTTTTCTCTTTCTTTTTCTTTCTCTTTTTCTTCTTTTTTTCTTTCATTTTTTTTCTCTTCCCTTTTTTTTCTCTTTCTCTTTTCTTTCCTTCTTTCTCTCCTCTCTTTTTCTCTTTTTCCCAATACAACTTGCTTTTGGCCACTCTGCACTGAGCAAAATGACTAGAAGGAAAACCTCATCTCAAAAGAAAGAATCAGAAACAGTCCTCTCTCCCACAGAGTTACAAAATCTGGATTACAATTCAATGTCAGAAAGCCAATTCAGAAGCACTATTATACAGCTACTGGTGGCTCTAGAAAAAAGTATAAAGGACTCAAGAGACTTCATGACTGCAGAATTTAGAGCTAATCAGGCAGAAATTAAAAATCAATTGAATGAGATGCAATCCAAACTAGAAGTCCTAACGACGAGGGTTAACGAGGTGGAAGAACGAGTGAGTGACATAGAAGACAAGTTGATAGCAAAGAGGGAAACTGAGGAAAAAAGAGACAAACAATTAAAAGACCATGAAGATAGATTAAGGGAAATAAACGACAGCCTGAGGAAGAAAAACCTACGTTTAATTGGGGTTCCCGAGGGCGCCGAAAGGGCCAGAGGGCCAGAATATGTATTTGAACAAATTCTAGCTGAAAACTTTCCTAATCTGGGAAGGGAACCAGGCATTCAGATCCAGGAAATAGAGAGATCCCCCCCTAAAATCAATAAAAACCGTTCAACACCTCGGCATTTAATAGTGAAGCTTGCAAATTCCAAAGATAAGGAGAAGATCCTTAAAGCAGCAAGAGACAAGAAATCCCTGACTTTTATGGGGAGGAGTATTAGGGTAACAGCAGACCTCTCCACAGAGACCTGGCAGGCCAGAAAGGGCTGGCAGGATATATTCAGGGTCCTAAATGAGAAGAACATGCAACCAAGAATACTTTATCCAGCAAGGCTCTCATTCAAAATGGAAGGAGAGATAAAGAGCTTCCAAGACAGGCAGCAACTAACAGAATATGTGACCTCCAAACCAGCTCTGCAAGAAATTTTAAGGGGGACTCTTAAAATTCCCCTTTAAGAAGAAGTTCAGTGGAACAGTCCACAAAAACAAAGACTGAATAGATATCATGATGACACTAAACTCATATCTCTCAATAGTAACTCTGAATGTGAACGGGCTTAATGACCCCATCAAAAGGCTCAGGGTTTCAGACTGGATTAAAAGCAGGACCCATCTATTTGCTGTCTACAAGAGACTCATTTTAGACAGAAGGACACCTACAGTCTGAAAATAAAAGGTTGGAGAACCATTTACCATTCTAATGGTCCTCAAAAGAAAGCAGGGGTAGCCATCCTTATATCAGATAAACTAAAATTTACCCCAAAGACTGTAGTGAGAGATGAAGAGGGACACTATATCATACTTAAAGGATCTATTCAACAAGAGGACTTAACAATCCTCAATATATATGCTCCGAATGTGGGAGCTGCCAAATATATCAATCAATTATTAACCAAAGTGAAGAAATACTTAGATAATAATACACTTATACTTGGTGACTTCAATCTAGCTCTTTCTATACTCGATAGGTCTTCTAAGCACAACATCTCCAAAGAAACGAGAGCTTTAAATGATACACTGGACCAGATGGATTTCACAGATATCTACAGAACTTTACATCCAAACTCAACTGAATACACATTCTTCTCAAGCGCACATGGAACTTTCTCCAGAATAGACCACATATTGGGACACAAATCGGGTCTGAACCGATACCAAAGGATTGGGATTGTCCCCTGCATATTCTCGGACCATAATGCCTTGAAATTAGAACTAAATCACAACAAGAAGTTTGGAAGGACCTCAAACACGTGGAGGTTAAGGACCATCCTGCTAAAAGATAAAAGGGTCAACCAGGAAATTAAGGAAGAATTAAAAAGATTCATGGAAACTAATGAGAATGAAGATACAACCGTTCAAAATCTTTGGGATGCAGCAAAAGCAGTCCTAAGGGGGAAATACATCGCAATACAAGCATCCATTCAAAAACTGGAAAGAACTCAAATACAAAAGCTAACCTTACACATAAAGGAGCTAGAGAAAAAACAGCAAATAGATCCTACACCCAAGAGAAGAAGGGAGTTAATAAAGATTCGAGCAGAACTCAACGAAATCGAGACCAGAAGAACTGTGGAACAGATCAACAGAACCAGGAGTTGGTTCTTTGAAAGAATTAACAAGATAGATAAACCATTAGCCAGCCTTATTAAAAAGAAGAGAGAGAAGACTCAAATTAATAAATTCATGAATGAGAAAGGAGAGATCACTACCAACACCAAGGAAATACAAACGATTTTAAAAACATATTATGAACAGCTATACGCCAATAAATTAGGCAATCTAGAAGAAATGGACGCATTCCTGGAAAGCCACAAACTACCAAAACTGAAACAGGAAGAAATAGAAAACCTGAACAGGCCAATAACCAGGGAGGAAATTGAAGCAGTCATCAAAAACCTCCCAAGACACAAGAGTCCAGGGCCAGATGGCTTCCCAGGGGAATTTTATCAAACGTTTAAAGAAGAAATCATACCTATTCTCCTAAAGCTGTTTGGAAAGATAGAAAGAGATGGAGTACTTCCAAATTCGTTCTATGAGGCCAGCATCACCTTAATTCCAAAGCCAGACAAAGACCCCACCAAAAAGGAGAATTACAGACCAATATCCCTGATGAACATGGATGCAAAAATTCTCAACAAGATACTGGCCAATAGGATCCAACAGTACATTAAGAAAATTATTCACCATGACCAAGTAGGATTTATCCCTGGGACACAAGGCTGGTTCAACACCCGTAAAACAATCAATGTGATTCATCATATCAGCAAGAGAAAAACCAAGAACCATATGATCCTCTCATTGGTTGCAGAGAAAGCATTTGACAAAATACAGCATCCATTCCTGATCAAAACTCTTCAGAGTGTAGGGATAGAGGGAACATTCCTCGACATCTTAAAAGCCATCTTTGAAAAGCCCACAGCAAATATCATTCTCAATGGGGAAGCACTTGGAGCCTTTCCCCTAAGATCAGGAACAAGACAGGGATGTCCACTCTCACCACTGCTGTTCAACATAGTACTGGAAGTCCTAGCCTCAGCAATCAGACAACAAAAAGACATTAAAGGCATTCAAATTGGCAAAGAAGAAGTCAAACTCTCCCTCTTCGCCGATGACATGATACTCTACATAGAAAACCCGAAAGTCTCCACCCCAAGATTGCTAGAACTCATACAGCAATTCGGTAGCGTGGCAGGATACAAAATCAATGCCCAGAAGTCAGTGGCATTTCTATACACTAACAATGAGACTGAAGAAAGAGAAATTAAGGAGTCAATCCCATTTACAATTGCACCCAAAAGCATAAGATACCTAGGAATAAACCTAACCAAAGATGTAAAGGATCTATACCCTCAAAACTATAGAACACTTCTGAAAGAAATTGAGGAAGACACAAAGAGATGGAAAAATATTCCATGCTCATGGATTGGCAGAATTAATATTGTGAAAATGTCAATGTTACCCAGGGCAATATACACGTTTAATGCAATCCCTATCAAAATACCATGGACTTTCTTCAGAGAGTTAGAACAAATTATTTTAAGATTTGTGTGGAATCAGAAAAGACCCCGAATAGCCAGGGGAATTTTAAAAAAGAAAACCATATCTGGGGGCATCACAATGCCAGATTTCAGGTTGTACTACAAAGCTGTGGTCATCAAGACAGTGTGGTACTGGCACAAAAACAGACACATAGATCAGTGGAACAGAATAGAGAATCCAGAAGTGGACCCTGAACTTTATGGGCAACTAATATTCGATAAAGGAGGAAAGACTATCCATTGGAAGAAAGACAGTCTCTTCAATAAATGGTGCTGGGAAAATTGGACATCCACATGCAGAAGAATGAAACTAGACCACTCTCTTTCACCATACACAAAGATAAACTCAAAATGGATGAAAGATCTAAATGTGAGACAAGATTCCATCAAAATCCTAGAGAAGAACACAGGCAACACCCTTTCTGAACTCGGCCATAGTAACTTCTTGCAAGATACATCCACGAAGGCAAAAGAAACAAAAGCAAAAATGAACTATTGGGACTTCATCAAGATAAGAAGCTTTTGCACAGCAAAGGATACAGTCAACAAAACTCAAAGACAACCTACAGAATGGGAGAAGATATTTGCAAATGACATATCAGATAAAGGGCTAGTTTCCAAGATCTATAAAGAACTTATTAAACTCAACACCAAAGAAACAAACAATCCAATCATGAAATGGGCAAAAGACATGAAGAGAAATCTCACAGAGGAAGACATAGACATGGCCAACATGCATATGAGAAAATGTTCTGCATCACTTGCCATCAGGGAAATACAAATCAAAACTACAATGAGATACCACCTCACACCAGTGAGAATGGGGAAAATTAACAAGGCAGGAAACAACAAATGTTGGAGAGGATGTGGAGAAAAGGGAACCCTCTTACACTGTTGGTGGGAATGTGAACTGGTGCAGCCACTCTGGAAAACTGTGTGGAGGTTCCTCAAACAGTTAAAAATATACCTGTCCTACGACCCAGCAATTGCACTGTTGGGGATTTACCCCAAAGATACAAATGCAATGAAACGCCGGGACACCTGCACCCCAATGTTTCTAGCAGCAATGGCCACGATAGCCAAACTGTGGAAGGAGCCTCGGTGTCCAACGAAAGATGAATGGATAAAGAAGATGTGGTTTATGTATACAATGGAATATTACTCAGCTATTAGAAATGACAAATACCCACCATTTGCTTCAACGTGGATGGAACTGGAGGGTATTATGCTGAGTGAAGTAAGTCAGTTGGAGAAGGACAAACATTATATGTTCTCATTCATTTGGGGAATATAAATAATAGTGAAAGGGAATATAAGGGAATGGAGAAGAAATGTGTGGGAAATATCAGAAAGGGAGACAGAACGTAAAGACTGCTAACTCTGGGAAAGAACTAGGGGTGGTAGAAGGGGAGGAGGGCGGGATTGGGAGTGAATGGGTGACAGGCACTGGGTGTTATTCTGTATGTTAGTAAATTGAACACCAATAAAAAATAAATTAAAAAAAAAAGAAACTGACAATTGTCATTTTTTGTCAATTTTTATTTAATTTTAGCAATTATGGTTGAGTTATATTTAATTTCTATTTTTCTCATTATTTTTAGGATAACTGATAGTATGAGTATTCATGTACTCATTGGCATTTTTTACGTGTCCTGTCCATTTTTTTGTGAAATATGCTCTCAACATTTTAACTCTTTCTAAAAAAAAAAAAAAAAAAAAAAAATTGAGTTGTTACTTTTGAAATGATTTGTAGGAAGTATTTCTATATTATTCATATATTAAACATCTCTTTATATATATATTTAGATATGTATTGCCTTAGTCTATACCTTGCATTTTACTTTTAATACTATATTTTTTATTAACAAAGTACTTAATTTCAATAGAGTTTCATTTCACAATCTTTTCCTTTATGGTTTGTGCTTTTCCTGTCCTTTTTATGAAATAGTTGCACATCGTCAAGATGATGAAGAAAATGTTATCTTCTAGAAGTATTTTTGATGACTTTTTTGAACTGTGAGATATGGAGGGGTCAGAGTTTGTTGTTCTATGTGAATATAGAACATAAGTTGATCCAGTGCAGTTTATTGGAAAGACCATTTCCCCCCTGCTACTTAGTGCTGCACCTTGCAGTAAATCAGTTGCCATTTGTGGGTTTGGGGATTCTTTATTCTGTTCCATTGGTCTACTTTTCCTTTCTTTGTACCAATACTACATGGTGTTAACTCTTAATATGTCTTGGTATCTTGTGAGATGACTCATTCAACTCTGTTCTACCAAGTTCTTGGCCTGCTGAATTTCTTTGTAAGTTTTAGGCTCAACTTGTCAATTTCTGTATAGACATGCAAAGAAAACCCTGCCAGGACTGTGATTGGGATTGTATTAAATCTATAGATCCCTGTGAGGTAAAATACATCTTTACAATATTTAATTTCCCAATGTAGGGACAAGTCATCCTTCCATTTACTTGGGTCTTCTTTAATTTCTCTGAGGTTTACAGTTTTCTGTATAGAGCTCTTTCACCTCTATCAGGAGAGATTTTTTAATTCTTTGATGATTTTTTTAAAGATTTATTTATTTGTTTTAGAAAGAGAGAGAGCACAGGGGGAGGGGCAGAGAGAGAGAGGGAGAGAGTGCCTCAAGCAGGCTCTGCACCTAAGATCAGGACCAGAGCCAAAACCAAGAATCAGATCTTATTAACCATGCCACCCAGACACCCCCCAAATTCTTTGATGGTTTTTAATATATCATAAATATTGTTGCATTTTTTGACATTTCATTTTCTAACCATTAGTACTATATGGGAATATAGTTGTTTTATGTTGAATTTTGGTTCCAAGAAGTTTCAAAATTCATGTATTAATCTGTGTAATTTACCTGAAGGTTAGTTTGAACTTTCTTTCTCCTGAAAATAAGGATTTATTTTTGCTCTCCCATTCTTATATGTTTACACATATATATCTATGTATGCATGCATTGCTTTACTGTGCTTTCAAAGACCTTTAAGATAATATTGAACAGGTGTGGTAACAAAAGACATCCTTGTCTAGTTTTTGATTTCAGGAGATGAATTTCTAAGAACATGGCACTAAGCATGATGCATGCTTATAGGTTTTTGTAGGTAACCTTCACCAAACTAAGAAATACAAACAAAAAAAGCAAACAAAAACTTGACTTCTGTTTGTTTCTAAGATTGTCAACACTCCCAGTGAATTAAAATAACAACAGCTGAGTAAATGACAAAAAAAATGTATTTCTAGAAGAATCAGAGGACAAGAGAAACAATGAGGAATACAAGAACTAACATTTTAGAGGAAATAAACCTTTCCAGAGGTGGAAAAGAAAGAGACCTGTGGCTGTCTCTTGCAGGTGGCATTTGACATTCAGAACTGGTTGAGAATACTGGCCAGGTCCAGAAAGACTCCCCTCAGGGAATATGAAGTCAGCAGAACTATTAGTGGTTGTGTGGGACTAGAGTGATAAAATAAGACATTTGTGGGGCTGAAAACACAGAGGCAGGAGGCTAATTAACTAAACCAAAAAATTCTGAAACAGTAAAGATTCTTACCATTTCTTAGTGTTGGAGATACAAAGAAACCTTCCCAAACTCTCAGTTAAAACCCCCAAAGGGCCATGTCTTAGGGAGTAAGGGTAAACCAGAGGCAGAAGGAGTCCTAAGTACTGTACCCAGCTTGCTGAACTCAGTCTCTCATTGGGTTAAAGTGATGGGCTTCCCAGTCTATGGGGGAGACTGATGGAAATTCCATCATCCCATGCCTCCACTTTTTTGTAGTAAATGAACAACATACAGTAAGAAATAATTAGGTTTGTGCAATAGAAGCATATGGCCAAGGTCAAAAACCAAGAAAAAGGACTTTGTGATACCTGTAATTAATCTACTCAAGAGAATAGAGAAAAGCAAGAGAAAAAAAAATGGAGAAACTCCACAGAAAATTTGAATCTATAAATTAGATTAGAGCAGCATTCTAAAACGAAAAAATAAGACCTATGAAATGAAGAACACAAAAGATAGGCTAACAATGGATTGGACAGAGAAGATGACAGGATTTCTGAACTGGAGATCAGGTCTGTATAAAATATACAACCTGAAAGAGAGAAGAACTGAAGGAAAAAAATCATAAATACACTTAGGAGATGGGGGGAATAATGTAATTATATTGCTTCTTCAGGCTCAATGACCACATAGTTTGAAATATTAAATGATGCCATTGTTCAGGTAACATTAAAATGATTGTTATCTGAAATATTGCCATAATTATTTGAAATGTGCAGTAAACCTGAGTTCAATCCCTTCAAAATTTATAATCAGAAAAAGTTTAAGCTGAACAGGATCACAAGGATGATTTATCCCAGTCTCCTTCATTTTATTTATGAGTTCTGAAGGGATTAAAAGACTTACCCGGGTGGTTTTCTATCAGATAATGCTTTAGTTTTCCATTACATTCTATTCACGGGCACACCATCAATGGGTCTGCTAACCAACATGACCCAATTAGTTGGGGGGAAGAACTGAATACTTTCTTTTTCACTCTGTAGAGTATTCAGCTGTGCACTAAAATAAGAAAGAGAATACTTTGGCAAACAGATTTCCAGTTGACTTGGTTTATCTAAATTGATTGAAAATAAAAATTAAATTAAAAATGGAAATTTTACTATATATTAGTTGGCCTTTGGAATCTGCAGCTTTGCTCTTGTGCTGTTAGATATCCACTGTCATATCAACTTTCCTGATCCTGTTGAATTTCCCACCTCATTTCTCATCCTGTTTATGTGTTAAGTCACAGTCTTAGACACTCAAGCATCTATCTGATATTGCATTGTCACTTGTCATCTCTTTGTAAAGTCAGAATGCACATCCTAGCTCCATCCTGTACAAGCCATTCAATGTGGGTAAATTAGCTAATCCCTCAGAGCCTCAGTTTCTTCATGTGTGAACTAAGAATAATAAATAGCCCCTACTTAATTAAATTTTGCCTTACTTGTATGATTCTGTGTTTCTCAAATGTACCATTTAGTCAACAAAAAATACAATTTGTGAATAAGTAAATAGTTCCTATCTAAGGCAGGTGTTAAAGGCAGTGAAATCCAAAAATTATAGAAGTAAACCACTTAGACCAGAGAACAGCAAATATATATAACCCATGGGCCAAATCCAGTCATCTGCTATCTATTCTTCTAAGTAAAGTTTATTGGCATAGCCATATCCATGTGTTTACATGTAAAATATGTCTGCTTTCCTACTGCAAAGGTAGCTACAGTTGTAACTGAGACTGTGTAATCCAGAAAATAAGAAATACTTAATATTTGGACCTATACAGAAACAGTTTGCTGCCCTGACTTAGAATATTGCCTGACATAAGGGTGAATGTTAATTATTGCTATAAATTAGCTCTTTTACCAACCAATACAAAATCCAGAGTTTATTATTTCTCTTAAATTCTTATTTGTAAATTTAATCGCCATTCAAGAAATTCATTAGATACATGCAAATTTTAATGGATTTTACATTAAAAGAGCATTTTTGCAGAAAGCCCAATTTGCTGGTACAATTCTTTTTCTGTGGGTGAAAACAAATTTCTGGTATATTATTTTGTAACTAGAGAGTTGTAATTTTGCACAGCTGGAACAAATAGATTTCACATTGGGGTTAATGATTGAAGGGTTTATTGAAAATTATGTAGGCTACTTTGAGCTACTGAGAGTGGACTTCGTTTTTACCAATATAAAAGGCATAAGCAGTTGCTGTCTATGGCAAAAAAAAAAAAAAAAAAAAAAAAAAAAAAACCACAGAGAAAGAGAAGTATGTTTCTTTCTACTTGGAACTAATAATATATATAAAGGAAGGATTAGTTAGGAGATGATGACTGGACAAAGCTTGTCTAACCAAAGAACTTCATAAATCCGTGGTTTCTTCCTCATGCTATTCCTGGAAGCAGCCTCTTAAAATTGTTCCCATGAAATGTTGGATCATAACCAATATGAAACTATCAGAAGGGTTTATTGTTGTAATAGTTAACACCAACGATAAGTGCCAAAATGAGTCATTAGACATCTGTATTTACATGCTAAGGGAGCATGTCTTAGTTTTTAGATCCAAACTCAAGGTTGTAATTATTATACATGAGTAACCATTTCACTCAGGAAGGACATTTTGTACATACTCAATAAATAATTGTTTATTGAACAGCAATTAAGTAATTTCTATTGCATAATAAGGAAATCTGTCTAGATGAGAAGGAATTTAAATAACTATAGACATCTATAATGATTCTGACATAATATATCAGCATAAAAGGGAGCATAGAAGTTATGACAGATGTTATATTGCTCTATGATATAATAACACAGACCAAGAAATAAGCAATAACACTTAAAAAAACAGCTATGAGAAATAATATATAGTAAAAATCAGAACTCGGTGATTAACTCAAAGTGGAATGATGGATAAAAGTAAGAAATCAGGGATCCCTGGGTGGCGCAGCGGTTTAGCGCCTGCCTTTGGCCCAGGGCGCGATCCTGGAGGCCCGGGATCGAGTCCCACGTCGGGCTCCCTGCTTGGAGCCTGCTTCTCCCTCTGCCTGTGTCTCTGCCTCTCTGTGTGTGTGTGTGTGTGTGTGTGTGTGTGTGTGTCTCTCATGAATAAATAAATAAAATCTTTTAAAAAAAAGTAAGAAATCAAAGAATCTCTCATTCCTACTGTGTATGGAAGAAAATATATTTAATATTATCCAAATAAAGGATGGTCAATGTTTTGAGAATTATGGAGCTCTCCAGATAAATTCAGATTCAGTGGAGAAAAAAAGAGTGCAAGTCTGAACTTTGGAATTTGAAAGAAGGATATTAACCCAATAGACAAAATATTGAAATACCCTAAATGTCTGTTGACAGATGAATAGACGAAGAAAATGTGATATATGCAATGGAATATTATTCACCCAGTAAAAGAAGGAAATCCTTCCATTTGTAGCACCATGGACAAACCTGGAGGATATTACAGTATGTGAAGTAAGCCAGACACAGAAAGACAAATGCTACCTAAGCCCACTTATATGTGGAATCTAGAGAAGTCATACTCATAGAAGAAGAAAGTAGAACAGTGGTTGCCTGGGGTTGGGGGTGAGCAAAATGTGGAGATGTTGGTCAAAGGATACAGACTCTCAGTTATGAGATGAATAAGCTCTGGGGAATCTCCTGTACAGCATGGTGACTTTAGTTAATAAAGTTGTATGGTAAAAAAAAAAAAAAAAGTTGTGTTGAATACTTAAATTTGCTAAGAGTACATTTTAGGTGTTCTCGGCACACCCACACACACACACACACACTTACACACACACTCAACTATGTGAGGTGATACATTTGTTAACTAGCTTGATTATGGTAAGAACCTCACAGTGTGTACATATATTGAATCACCACATTGTATACTTTAAGCATATACAATTTGCATGTGTCAATTACACACTAACAGACCTAGGAGAGGAAAGAATTTGGAGGAAGAGAGAAGAGAAAGCAAAATGGTAGATATGGCCAGGTCACGATGACATAAAATACCCCCTCCCAAAACAAAACCAAACCAAACAAAACAACAGCAAAAAAAAAAAAAAAAAAAAAAAAAAAAAAAAAAACCAAAACAAACAAACAAACAAAAAACAATTTTAAGAAGAAATTGCTTATAACTACTGACATGATCATAGAGATGTGAACAAATGACTCTGTGTCTGATGGTTAGGACACCATTGGCAATCTTACTCATAGTCATTTTGTTAAAATAACAGGAGTGAAAACCTTAGTGACAAACTAGAGTTTGAACATATGAAAAGGAGACAGACACTATTTGAGTAAATACGGTGGAGAAATCGGGCTATAAAATAAAAAAATAAAAATAAAAATAAAAATAAAATGTTTGTTCCAGACAGTCCCAGAATGAAAAGTAGTATTTTTTTTTCTCAAGAAGAGGGCTTGCATGTTTGCCTACCTAAGACAGAATCAGCATAAAGAAAGAACTCGCCCATACGAGAAAGAGCAAACAGAAAGGGGTTTGACAGAGGGGAGGAGTCTTTGCAATAATCTGGTTGATTACTCGTTTCTCTTCTTACCTGCTTCTCAGAGTTAAAGCCCCTTACCCACAGTTCAACTTCTATCAGTCTCCAAAACTAATATGCTCTTGAGAGGGGACACATACAGAACGCAAAGCACCCTTAGGGGTACGAAGAGCTCCTCTCTCCTCAATTACACACATATACGCTGCTTATACCCACAGCTAAGACTGGCAAATTAAAACAGAGATCAATTTAGCTTGTTAGATCTTCTGGAAGTTTATATGGTATAAGGAAGTCCAGTATGTCACAGGAATAGGCTTTTTAAGCTCTCAAGGACAAAATTCCAGGATAAATTTTAATCAAGTTCTATCATTTCTTTCTAGTTACACCCCCTTCAGTTAGCTTGCCCAAGAGTAATCCATTCTATGGAATGGAGACTTACTGATATCTAAAGCCTCCCATTTTGGATGTCTCATCTTTGAGGATTTCTCCTCATAAACTTATTTTCACTGTTGGTGCCTTTTGATAAGTGCCAGATAAATTGGAAAGCAAAACTAACAAGCACAATGAAAAAATAAAAAAATTTTTTTTGGAAGAAAGGATAGTTCTGTGCGGTTCTGACAACTTTGCGTCAAGGCTTTTTGTGTCAAGACATCATTATGTCAAAGACATCTGTGTCCCCACCTGCAGATAGAACACAATTACAGAAATCCTAACAACCCAAACTTGACTAAAGTTGTTCACTGCATAGAAATACACTGCTCTTACAAAATTGAAATTGTATGACAAGAAGAAACTCAAGCTGTGGTGTGTGTGATGGAGTTATAAAATATCCATGAGGAACCAAGCAAGAGATAAAAGAAGACCAAGACAAGTAATATGTTTGCTGACTGCAAAGCTCCGTGTCGTGTCTCTGTAGTCTGGGGAACTGGTATGGATGTGGTGATCAATCAAAGCATGCTCTTCGGGGTAATATTCCCCATTTGTAACATAAGCATAAGATCGTGATTTTCATGACAAATCACCACATTGCCTTCTTTTAACAACTGATTGAAAGCTCATGGATGTCTTTGAACTCTGATGAGGAGAGGCTTTGCAAACCAGGAATATTAACTCCAGCTGGGGTGTCGGAAGTCTGGGGTGATAAGAAACAGTTGCTTAAATTAAGGAATTCCACTGTCATTGGCATCATCCTTCTTCAAGACCACTTACATTCTTGTTCTCCATTAGTACATATGACATTTTTTGGCCAATTGGAAGGCTCATCTATATTCCTTACGTTGACTTTTTTTTTCCCCTTGTCAAATCCAAGCCATCTCCAAGCTTTCTGTGATGCTCAAATAGGAAACAGTAGAAGCAACTCTCTCTGTATGCTCTTCTTGCTTCTATTTGGTGAACAACTTCCCTACTTGCTGGAAGAGGGTGAAACTATAGGTATAGGTAAGGAAAAAGTTGTTGTATACTGTTAATTATAGGCAAGAATGGGTATAAACACAAGATTTAGGAGTAAAATCAAATTGGAGCTAGTTGTGTAGGGACTACCCTTCCCTAGGAGAGGGTACCTGTACCCTAGCAGAGTACAGATTCAAGTAACCTTTCCTGCCTTGAATCCTCAAGACCAGGATTTGAGGACCTGGCTGGCATTTTGAAGAAGGTACATCCAAGCAGGACAGAAACAAATTATTTAAATCAGAGGAGGTCTCAGAGCCATTCCCCCATCCTTACTCACTATCTGCATTTTTAACAAAAGTGAATCTAGAAGTGGAATAAACTCTTAAATTTTATGTTTATTTAGTTATTGAATACAACCTCCCACCCCCCTTTTTTTTAACCCTTTTCATCTTGAAGGTGAATCTGGAAATGCTGTCTGGCTTATATTTTGAAAGGACCCCCCCCCCCCCAATGGCTGTTGCATTGAGAATTGACTGTTTGAGCAGATACAGGGAAATCTGTAGGGGGACCTTGGGCATGATCCAGGTGACAGATCATAGTGGTTAGACCAGGGTGGGAACAGCAAGGTGGTCAGAAGAGGTCACAGTCTGGAAATGTTTTGAAGGAGGAGCTCTCAAAGTGTTGTGACAAACTGCATGTGGTCACATGCATGAGGTCATAAGTAACCGCGAGGTTTGTGACCTGTCCAACAGGTGTTGTTTTGTGGGGATACAGCCTGGGGAGGAAGTGCGGGCTCAGCTTTCAGCACATTTTGGTGGAGGGCATTGTGGAAGTGCTGGGAGGCAGACTTTTTCATGGGAAAGTATACTTTCCTGTTTGGGGTTTTTAATTGAATTGTTTCATAGCTGCCTTCTTCATTTTTTATCCATTTTTTCCTGGTTCTGGCATCTGGCACAATAAAAAATGTGTATGACTATATCTCCTGCGAGCCAAACATCACCATCTTTCACACCCATTCTTCAGAGAGTAAATTGTCCAGAACCCCTGAAGATCCTGGGTCCTTTGGTAATGTATCAAAGTTCAGCTTGACAAAGAGGAGGCTCAGACTGGCATGAGGCTCTCCGGACAAGATGTGACCAGAAGACAGGAGAATTGATATCTTTTTTTTTTTTTTCATCTTCCCCCCCACCCCTCTTCTTTAAGGCAGACTATGTATGGACTAGTTCTAGCAGCCCAAAGATACCTGGTTTTCTATTGGTCTGCTCTCCATCGAAAGTTGGAGAGTTTAATGTCAGAACTTGCTAACATAGCTTTGCCAAAGCCTGACATCATCCATTCAATTTATTTTTTTATTGATTTATGGTTATTACCCTTAAATAAATTTTTTTTATCAGAGCAAGTCTTGCTTATGCTTGAAATTGAAATATTGTTAAGAAGCATATGCAAAAGTTAGTGGTCCCCTCCCTGACCCCACTCCCAAAACTGGTCACCAGGCAACCATTTTCACAGTTTAACTATCCCTTTGTCATCTGCTTCAACATGTCCTGAACAAAAATAAGTATACGCTGCATCTTTCATACATGAGGTCTTAGCCATGTTTCCAAACAATTCAATCTCCTTAAAACCATGCAGTGTTTCTGTTATTTCAACTACATGAAAATTATCCACTACTGAGCCTTTTATATATTATAGTCATCGGTCATTTATTGCACATTATCTTTCTTGTGGAGGTAATAATATATGTATTTCATTGATTTTCTCATTAAGTGCTCACACCTCCTTCAACAATTCTGAAAATCATTTTTCTATCCTGGAAGATAACCCATCTGGTTAATTATTTTCCCCAAAGATGTCCATCTGGAGCTCTCTTGTCTTCCTCATGCAGTTTGGGTTGGTTGCCCCCCACATCTGCTGCACCATTCTTGTCTGGTCTTCATTTTGGGGTACCCTTTGCCTCACTCCTAACTGAGATCTTCTGTTTCCTGGTTCCCATTTTCTTCATTTTCCTTGATTTGTTTCTTTGTTTCAGGAGATCATATTATCTAGCCATTTCCTACCCCAGGACCGTTTTTGAGAGTTTGCTTGTTTGAAACCTTTATTTTACCCAGTTCAGTTGAATATAGAATTCTGGGATGGACATCATTCCCTCTCACAATTTTCAAAGCATTTATCCTTTGTCTTTTGAAAATGTCAGTATTACTGTTGAAAGACCCAAAGTTATTATTCTTTCAGGCCTTGTGTATGTGCTCTACACTTTTACTTTCATCTTTAATATCTTATATTTATGTCGGGCATACTGACATTCCGTCATTTTCCTTTAATAAGCTTCTGTTTTCTATCACATTGCCATTTCTTAGCCTGTCGCTGTTGTTCTTAATGTTCTACTTCTCAAGTCATTCTCTGAAATTTTTGTTCCACTTTACTTTCGGAGCTTCTTATTAAGGCTAACATACATATAATAAAGTACATCCATCGTAAGATTATAACTTGATGAGGTTTTACTACTAACCATGCATGTCACACAGACAACATCCAAGGAACAAAAGAGTGTCAGTATCCTAAACAAGCTCACCTGCTCTCTTTTGATTTCATATCCCCCATCCAACTAAGGTCCTAACTTCTAACAGCACAGATTAGTTTTGCTTCTTTTTATTTATTTGATTCTTTAAATGGAATTGTACAGTATGCATGCTTTTATTTCTGGTTTGTTTTAGCTTGCTAAACATTTTGGTTATGAGATTCAAAATTAGTGTGTGTGCAGTTGTAGATTGTTTATTGTTTATTCCACTGTAGGTATGTGTCTGTGTATGTGTGCACATGTGTAAGAGAGAAAAGCCATGATTAAGAATTGTGGGAAGAAGGTGGGGAAATTGGATCAGACAGCCCAATGGTATTGATACCATTGGTAATTTTCTGGTTATTAAATTGACTGGCAGATTTGCAAGTGTTCACTGTATTATTTTGCTTCACAATATCCATATACATTGCATAGAGTACCTTAAGTATCAAATAATACAGAATTAAGGGAAAATAGAATTGGGCTTGCTGTCTTTTGGTATTCCATTTCTTATTCAAAACTTTAGTGCCATGCATTACTGAGATCTTCTGATAACAACATATTCTCAAGTGAATCAGCAAAACTGGATCACCTTTAACAATTTTGAAAATTCTTGAGATGTTTGCCTCTTAGTCTTGAATATGTATGTCCTAATCTATCCTGCACTTTGTGGAAACTTTTCTTTTTCTTCTTTTCTTGTTCTTCTTTTCCTCCTCCTCTTCCTCCTCCTCCTGCTTCTTCTTCTTCTTCTTCTTCTTCTTCTTTCTCTCCTCCTCCTCCTCCTCCTCCTCCTCCTCCTCCTCCTCCTCCTCCTCCTTCTTCTTCTTCTTCTTCTTCTTCTTCTTCTTCTTCTTCTTCTTCTTCTTCTTCTTCTTCTTCTTTTTTTTTTTTTCCATCAGTAGCAATAGACTTGTCCCCACTGGTTAAATAGTTAAATACTTGATCTTTCTTTACTGTACCATAAATAATGGAAGGTTGCATCTTTCCACTATCTGGAAAAACAGGCTAATTTAAAAAGAAATACACTGCATTTATTTTCTTCCATGCGGTTGGATACTTTGTAATGTCCCTGGAATGAAAGCACTCACTCTTCTCCTGTCAAATTAAACACGGAAATATGTAGATGGTTCCATTGCTGTTAGCAACGATCTTGCTAGAGGAAAAACCAGACTTCAAAGGCAGGGCAGCAAAATGGATTTGCAAGTCCTGGTAAACTTTGGATCAAATCAGTCTTGAAGGCTGCTCTATCTTTAGAATTTTCAGGTGTGGGTAGAGCTTCCTTTTATTTTTAAAGCTAGTTTGGGTTAGGAATACTAACAGATGCGATTCAAATAACCCTAATGCAATATCTAAAAACAATGGTCCCTGACAAGCAAAGGTATAAAAAATATTTCTCAAGAGATCTCACTTCCTTTAGCAAGAGAACTAGCTTCAACTTGCAGGAAGTTAATTGAAAATCCCCACAGAACTGAACTGAAGTGAATGCCCTTCAGAACATCAAAGCATTTCTCAATTCCTTAGGTCTTTTGATCAACTCACAGTCCATTTGGCTCCCTCTGGTATTTTTTTAATAATAATTTCTGAAGCTTAATAGTTATTTCTTCAGCTTATCATACATTTTTCCAACCTAGTTCATTCTTCTCTCTCACATTAGTCATGTTGTTTCCATTCTGGATGTGTGTTTACTTTCTAATAAGATGGTTTTATTTCTCAAAGATTTTCCTTTTTAACTTTCAAAATGAAGATAGCAAAATCTAATATAAAATTTCAACGCATTTAAATTACAATGGATTATAATGTGGAAGTAGCTGTAGTTGTGACTAAAGTTAATTCTGAAAGCTCTAAATGAATCTTCATTTCCCTTAAAAACTGTGGAGCTACACGGGTTGGATATGCCTCCCGAGCTTCCCCCTTACCCTTTCTAAATGTTTGCCTTGGATATAAATATGTTTTTATATCTCAGCTAATTTACATGCAAATTCCATTTCCACCCCAATCCAACCTTCTGCCATTTTCCTGTCTGCGCCCAACGTATGCTAACACAGTTGGCTTCTGATTTTCAAGCTGAATGTTTGTCCCCAAAAGCAGCATAAGCATTTTTGTGCTTGAGCAAATAGAGTTCCAGTTTAAAATTTCACTCTCTCTCTCCGTTTTCTCATTTGCACATTTCCTATATTCCTTTTATCTCCTTTTCCCACACACATCTTGAGAAGAAATAAAGCAACTCAACTGATTCAACTTTAGAACTGTATTTGCCAATAAGACTTTGAAAACAAAATACTCCCAAACTGCAGGATATTTTATAATCATAAATTTGCTCATTCCCATCATCCCCAAGGGAATAGAGCATGTATTATTATTCCATTAAGGAAATGAAGACTCTCTGAGCCAAGCAATTCTCTCCTGAGCTCCCTCCGCCCATTTTCATGTTCTAAAACTTTCTCTGCACAAATGGTTTTCAAACCTTGTGAGCCATAACCTTGCAACTTGCAGAAGCTTCTTAAAGCTCACTCCCTGCAGACACTAAGAGGTAAGCCAAGTGAGTAGGGCTCTAGCTCCATGGCCCTCCTAGAAACAAAGTAGCTTAGCCTCTGAGTTGTACCTTGTAGTTGTGTCTGACATTGTACTTGGAAAAAAAGGACTCAGTGTTAAAAATGACTGGAAATAACTCTTCTGTTAAAAGTTTCCCCACGAATACTCTAGGTTTTTCCTAGAAAACTATCCAAGTCAACAGAAAACAAAACAAAACAACAAAAACAAATAAAAAATAGTCAAAGCAAAACTTATGCTAATGTACAAACACTTTCAAGTAAATGTAAGGTAGGAGAGATAACTTTTTGGATAAATGACCTGAATTTTTATACTTTTATGAGCTTGTAAATAAAATATGTTTTATAAACATTAAAATACAAAATAAACCCAAGCCATGGAACTGAACTCATTGCTGTCTTGAATTATGTCCAAAATCTCATATTAATATATCCAGATCAAGGTTGAGTCTATCTATGTAAAAGCACAGGAGGAAATCAGGAAATCATCCAAATAATGCTTTAAAAGTCTCATTTATTTTAAAAACTCTCTATTCGCAAAAATGGTGCAGAACCCTTCATCCAAGTTCCCCTAATTTTGATAACTTAAATACTACTGTGATCAACACCAGGAAGTTAACTTTGACACAATACCATTAACTGAACTACAGACCTTATTTAAGCTTTATTGGTTTTCCACAGATATCCTGTTTCTCTTCGAGGATCCCCTCCAGAATCCCATCTAGACCATGGCTCCTTGGTCTTCTGCAATCTGTGACAGCTAGATCCTCAAGCTTCCTTGTTTTTTCACAATCTCGACATGGTTGACGAGTACCAGTCAGTTATTTTGTAAAATTTAAAAATTTTAAAATTTATGTAAAACCCAGTTTGGGTTTGCCCAATACTTTTTTTTTTTAATGTTTGGATTGAGGTCATAAATTTTTGACAAGACTACCACAGAAAGGGCATTGTGCTTCTCTCAGGGCACATGATGTCAATGTGGCATTACGATATTGCTTGGTTAAGATGGTACTTGATGTATTTCTCCACAGTCAAGTTATTATTTTTCTCTTTGTTGTAAATAGCACCTTGGGAGAAATACCTTGAGACTATACCTATATCTTCGTTCTCTTAAAACTTTCACCAGGTAATCTTAGCCTTCATGATGGTTTTTAAAAATGTATTTGTACATATAAATTATAGATACGAATATATTTTATAGTATAATGATTTCATATTTTCCTGATTGCTGAGATTTTTATGTGAGTCAGTGTTGAATTTACCAAATAAATTTTCTGCATCTATTCCTATGTTTAAACATTTTTCTTTACATTTTAGCATGGAAAATTACATTGATTAATTTCTTTTTTTTAAGATTTATTTATTTATTTATTCATGATAGACACAGAGAGAGAGAGAGAGACTGAGGCAGAGACACAGGCAGAGGGAGAAGCAGGCTCCATGCCCGGAGTCTGACGTGGGACTTGATCCCGGGACTCCAGGGTCGCGCTCTGGGCCAAAGGCAGGCGCTAAACCACTGAGCCACCCAGGGATCCCCCCTCATTGATTAATTTCTAAGTCCACAGATGGTTCTGATCAAATGACGCATGACTTTTTTCTTAGAGAAATGCCCAATGCAAATGACTATTATTATCTAATGTTACTATTTTGAATGATTTTTTTTTAAGATATTTTAATTCATTTGAGAGAGAAGAGAGCAAGCTTGGGGGAGGAGTGGAGGGAGATGGAGAGAGAAACTAAAGCAGACTCCACGCTGAGCACAGAGCCGAACTGGGGGCTCTGTCCCATGACCTGGGATTACAACCTGAGCTGAAATCAAGAGTCTACACCACCCAGGTGCCCCTATTTTGAATGATTTTTTTAGAATACTGCCCAGAGCAGTATTTTCAAAGTGTGTTCTAAAGACCACTAACTCTACAGAATGCTCAAAAGTACTTCCATCATCAAAGAAGTTGGGAAACATCACATACTGTAACTGACTTTCTATCACAATATATGTTAGCAGATTAAAGATTCATATAAATCCCCAAAATACATTTATTCATCTTCTTAAGTCAAGTATTTCCCAAATTTATCAGACCACAGAAACTCTTCCTTACCAAACATTCATTAACAGCTTAGGAAACCATTAACACACTTAGGAAAATTCTTGCCTTTTATAAATGAGCAGTTTTAGAAATGTTTATCAAATTAAGAGCTTATTAGTTTGTGACAATAAAGATTTACTGAACACAAGTTTTTTACACTTTATATGAAAATATTTCTTATCCTAATGAATAATGTAAAACTATCTCTGTGAGATGAAAAGACATGATCAACTATTCATATAAATAATAATTAAACTTGAAAGTAAACACACTGTCATATATATATTTTTTTCAGGAACAAATGTTTTATTTCTGACTTTTTCAGTGTAAGTTAAATTAAAGTAAGATACAGAGACAAGTCATGACATAAAAGTAAAGTTTTAAATTTGCAATTGCCAATTTTGATATGTGCAAAAAAAAAAACCTTGATAATAAATGCAATATACCAAAACTTCATTTACTTGAAGTATAATAATGCGGGGGGAGGAGCAAGACGGCGGAAGAGCAGGGTCTCCAAATCACCTGTCTCCACCAAACTACCTAGAAAACCTTCAAATTATCCTGAAAATCTATGAATTCGGCCTGAGATTTAAAGAGAGACCAGCTGGAATGCAACAGTGAGAAGAGTTCGCGCTTCTATCAAGGTAGGAAGACGGGGAAAAAGAAGTAAAGGAACAAAGGCCTCCAAGGGGGAGGGGCCCCGCGAGGAGCCGGGCTGAGGCCGGGGCGAGTGTCCCCAGGACAGGAGAGCCCCGTCCCGGAGACGCAGGAGCTGCACCGACCTTCCCGGGGGAAAGGGGCTCGCGGGGAGTTGGAGCAGGACCCCAGGAGGGCGGGGATGCCCTCGGGCTCCCCGGGACAGTAACAGCAACTGCGCGCCCAGGAGAGTGCGCCGAGCTCCCTAAGGGCTGCAGCGCGCACCGCGGGACCCGGAGCAGCTCGGGGGGGATCGGGGGCGGCTCCGCGGAGGGGGCTGCGCGGAGGGGGCTGCGCGGCCCCGGGAGCAGCTCGGCCGGGCTCGGGCAGAGGAAGAGGCTCCGTGCAGAGGGGCCTGCGCGGTTCCAGGAGCAGCTCGGAGGGGCTCGGGCGGCGGCTCCGCGGAGGGGGCTGCGGCCCGGGAGCGCGAATCCACCAGCGCAGGCTCCGGAGCACAGGGCGCCGGGACACAGCCCAGGATCCCGCCTCCCCCGGGACAGGCAGAGACCGGGAGGGCCCAGGACAGCGAGGACGCTCCTGCCCCGAGCTGAGCAGATCAGCGGCCCCGCCCCGGAGCCTCCAGGCCCTGCAGACGGAGTTCCTGCCGGAGCTGAATCTAGGTTTCCAGAGCTGCACGGCCACTGGGGCGGTTCCTCCTGCGGCCTCACGGGGTAAACAACCCCCACTGAGCCCTGCACCAGGCAGGGGCACAGCAGCTCCCCTAACTGCTAACACCTGAAAATCAGCACAACAGGCCCCTCCCCCAGAAGACCAGCTAGACTGACAACTTCCAGGAGAAGCCAAGGGACTTAAAGAACACAGAATCAGAAGATACTCCCCTGTGGTTCCTTTTTTTTGTTTTGTTTTGTTTTTTGTTTTTTGTTTTTTTTTGCTTTTTGATTTGTTTCCTTCCCCACCCCCCCTTTTTTTTCTCCTTTCTTTTTCTCTTTTTCTTCTTTTTTTTTCTTTCGTTTTTTTTCTCTTCCCTTTTTTTTCTCTTTCTCTTTTCTTTCCTTCTTTCTCTCCTCTCTTTTTCTCTTTTTCCCAATACAACTTGCTTTTGGCCACTCTGCACTGAGCAAAATGACTAGAAGGAAAACCTCACCTCAAAAGAAAGAATCAGAAACAGTCCTCTCTCCCACAGAGTTACAAAATCTGGATTACAATTCAATGTCAGAAAGCCAATTCTGAAGCACTATTATACAGCTACTGGTGGCTCTAGAAAAAAGTATAAAGGACTCAAGAGACTTCATGACTGCAGAATTTAGAGCTAATCAGGCAGAAATTAAAAATCAATTGAATGAGATGCAATCCAAACTAGAAGTCCTAACGACGAGGGTTAACGAGGTGGAAGAACGAGTGAGTGACATAGAAGACAAGTTGATAGCAAAGAGGGAAACTGAGGAAAAAAGAGACAAACAATTAAAAGACCATGAAGATAGATTAAGGGAAATAAACGACAGCCTGAGGAAGAAAAACCTACGTTTAATTGGGGTTCCCGAGGGCGCCGAAAGGGACAGAGGGCCAGAATATGTATTTGAACAAATTCTAGCTGAAAACTTTCCTAATCTGGGAAGGGAAACAGGCATTCAGATCCAGGAAATAGAGAGATCCCCCCCTAAAATCAATAAAAACCGTTCAACACCTCGACATTTAATTGTGAAGCTTGCAAATTCCAAAGATAAGGAGAAGATCCTTAAAGCAGCAAGAGACAAGAAATCCCTGACTTTTATGGGGAGGAGTATTAGGGTAACAGCAGACCTCTCCACAGAGACCTGGCAGGCCAGAAAGGGCTGGCAGGATATATTCAGGGTCCTAAATGAGAAGAACATGCAACCAAGAATACTTTATCCAGCAAGGCTCTCATTCAAAATGGAAGGAGAGATAAAGAGCTTCCAAGACAGGCAGCAACTAAAAGAATATGTGACCTCCAAACCAGCTCTGCAAGAAATTTTAAGGGGGACTCTTAAAATTCCCCTTTAAGAAGAAGTTCAGTGGAACGGTCCACAAAAACAAGGACTGAATAGATATCATGATGACACTAAACTCATATCTCTCAATAGTAACTCTGAATGTGAACGGGCTTAATGACCCCATCAAAAGGCGCAGGGTTTCAGACTGGATAAAAAAGCAGGACCCATCTATTTGCTGTCTACAAGAGACTCATTTTAGACAGAAGGACACCTACAGCCTGAAAATAAAAGGTTGGAGAACCATTTACCATTCGAATGGTCCTCAAAAGAAAGCAGGGGTAGCCATCCTTATATCAGATAAACTAAAATTTACCCCAAAGACTGTAGTGAGAGATGAAGAGGGACACTATATCATACTTAAAGGATCTATTCAACAAGAGGACTTAACAATCCTCAATATATATGCTCCGAATGTGGGAGCTGCCAAATATATCAATCAATTATTAACCAAAGTGAAGAAATACTTAGATAATAATACACTTATACTTGGTGACTTCAATCTAGCTCTTTCTATACTCGATAGGTCTTCTAAGCACAACATCTCCAAAGAAACGAGAGCTTTAAATGATACACTGGATCAGATGGATTTCACAGATATCTACAGAACTTTACATCCAAACTCAACTGAATACACATTCTTCTCAAGCGCACATGGAACTTTCTCCAGAATAGACCACATATTGGGTCACAAATCGGGTCTGAACCGATACCAAAAGATTGGGATCGTCCCCTGCATATTCTCAGACCATAATGCCTTGAAATTAGAACTAAATCACAACAAGAAGTTTGGAAGGACCTCAAACACGTGGAGGTTAAGGACCATCCTGCTAAAAGATGAAAGGTTCAACCAGGAAATTAAGGAAGAATTAAAAAGATTCATGGAAACTAATGAGAATGAAGATACAACCGTTCAAAATCTTTGGGATGCAGCAAAAGCAGTCCTAAGGGGGAAATACATCGCAATACAAGCATCCATTCAAAAACTGGAAAGAACTCAAATACAAAAGCTCACCTTACACATAAAGGAGCGAGAGAAAAAACAGCAAATAGATCCTACACCCAAGAGAAGAAGGGAGTTAATAAAGATTCGAGCAGAACTCAACGAAATCGAGACCAGAAGAACTGTGGAACAGATCAACAAAACCAGGAGTTGGTTCTTTGAAAGAATTAACAAGATAGATAAACCATTAGCCAGCCTTATTAAAAAGAAGAGAGAGAAGACTCAAATTAATAAAATCATGAATGAGAAAGGAGAGATCACTACCAACACCAAGGAAATACAAACGATTTTAAAAACATATTATGAACAGCTATACGCCAATAAATTAGGCAATCTAGAAGAAATGGACGCATTCCTGGAAAGCCACAAACTACCAAAACTGGAACAGGAAGAAATAGAAAACCTGAACAGGCCAATAACCAGGGAGGAAATTGAAGCAATCATCAAAAACCTCCCAAGACACAAAAGTCCAGGGCCAGATGGCTTCCCAGGGGAATTCTATCAAACATTTAAAGAAGAAATCATACCTATTCTCCTAAAGCTGTTTGGAAAGATAGAAAGAGATGGAGTACTTCCAAATTCGTTCTATGAGGCCAGCATCACCTTAATTCCAAAACCAGACAAAGACCCCACCAAAAAGGAGAATTACAGACCAATATCCCTGATGAACATGGATGCAAAAATTCTCAACAAGATACTGGCCAATAGGATCCAACAGTACATTAAAAAAATTATTCACCATGACCAAGTAGGATTTATCCCTGGGACACAAGGCTGGTTCAACACTCGTAAAACAATCAATGTGATTCATCATATCAGCAAGAGAAAAACCAAGAACCATATGATCCTCTCATTAGATGCAGAGAAAGCATTTGACAAAATACAGCATCCATTTCTGATCAAAACTCTTCAGAGTGTAGGGATAGAGGGAACATTCCTCGACATCTTAAAAGCCATCTATGAAAAGCCCACAGCAAATATCATTCTCAATGGGGAAGCACTGGGAGCCTTTCCCCTAAGATCAGGAACAAGACAGGGATGTCCACTCTCACCACTGCTGTTCAACATAGTACTGGAAGTCCTAGCCTCAGCAATCAGACAACAAAAAGACATTAAAGGCATTCAAATTGGCAAAGAAGAAGTCAAACTCTCCCTCTTCGCCGATGACATGATACTCTACATAGAAAACCCAAAAGTCTCCACCCCAAGATTGCTAGAACTCATACAGCAATTCCGTAGTGTGGCAGGATACAAAATCAATGCCCAGAAGTCAGTGGCATTTCTATACACTAACAATGAGACTGAAGAAAGAGAAATTAAGGAGTCAATCCCATTTACAATTGCACCCAAAAGCATAAGATACCTAGGAATAAACCTAACCAAACATGTAAAGGATCTATACCCTCAAAACTATAGAACACTTCTGAAAGAAATTGAGGAAGACACAAAGAGATGGAAAAATATTCCATGCTCATGGATTGGCAGAATTAATATTGTGAAAATGTCGGGATCCCTGGGTGGCGCAGCGGTTTGGCGCCTGCCTTTGGCCCAGGGCGTGATCCTGGAGACCCGGGATCGAATCCCACATCGGGCTCCCGGTGCTTGGAGCCTGCTTCTCCCTCTGCCTGTGTCTCTGCCTCTCTCTCTCTCTCTCTCTCTCTCTCTCTCTCTCTCTCTCTCTGTGACTATCATAAATAATAAATAAAAGAAGAAAAAAAAAGTTAAAAAAATATTGTGAAAATGTCAATGTTACCCAGGGCAATATACACGTTTAATGGAATCCCTATCAAAATACCATGGACTTTCTTCAGAGAGTTAGAACAAATTATTTTAAGATTAGTGCGGAATCAGAAAAGACCCCTAATAGCCAGGGGAATTTTAAAAAAGAAAACCATATCTGGGGGCATCACAATGCCAGATTTCAGGTTGTACTACAAAGCTGTGGTCATCAAGACAGTGTGGTACTGGCACAAAAACAGACACATAGATCAGTGGAACAGAATAGAGAATCCAGAAGTGGACCCTGAACTTTATGGGCAACTAATATTCGATAAAGGAGGAAAGACTATCCATTGGAAGAAAGACAGTCTCTTCAATAAATGGTGCTGGGAAAATTGGACATCCACATGCAGAAGAATGAAACTAGACCACTCCCTTGCACCATACACAAAGATAAACTCAAAATGGATGAAAGATCTAAATGTGAGACAAGATTCCATCAAAATCCTAGAGAAGAACACAGGCAACACCCTTTTTGAACTCGGCCATAGTAACTTCTTGCAAGATACATCCACGAAGGCAAAAGAAACAAAAGCAAAAATGAACTATTGGGACTTCATCAAGATAAGAAGCTTTTGCACAGCAAAGGATACAGTCAACAAAACTCAAAGACAACCTACAGAATGGGAGAAGATATTTGCAAATGACATATCAGATAAAGGGCTAGTTTCCAAGATCTGTAAAGAACTTATTAAACTCAACACCAAAGAAACAAACAATCCAATCATGAAATGGGCAAAAGACATGAAGAGAAATCTCACAGAGGAAGACATAGACATGGCCAACATGCACATGAGAAAATGCTCTGCATCACTTGCCATCAGGGAAATACAAATCAAAACCACAATGAGATACCACCTCACACCAGTGAGAATGGGGAAAATTAACAAGGCAGGAAACAACAAATGTTGGAGAGGATGCGGAGGAAAGGGAACCCTCATACACTGTTGGTGGGAATGTGAACTGGTGCAGCCACTCTGGAAAACTGTGTGGAGGTTCCTCAAACAGTTAAAAATAGACCTGCCCTACGACCCAGCAATTGCACTGCTGGGGATTTACCCCAAAGATACAGATGCAGTGAAACGCCGGGACACCTGCACCCCGATGTTTATAGCAGCAATGGCCACGATAGCCAAACTGTGGAAGGAGCCTCGGTGTCCATCGAAAGATGAATGGATAAAGAAGATGTGGTTTATGTATACAATGGAATATTACTCAGCTATTAGAAATGACAAATACCCACCATTTGCTTCAACGTGGATGGAACTGGAGGGTATTATGCTGAGTGAAGTAAGTCAGTCGGAGAAGGACAAACATTATATGTTCTCATTCATTTGGGGAATATAAATAATAGTGAAAGGGAATATAAGGGAAGGGGGAAGAAATATGTGGGAAATATCAGAAAGGGAGACAGAACGTAAAGACTGCTAACTCTGGGAAACGAACTAGGGGTGTTGGAAGGGGAGGAGGGCGGGGGGTGGGAGTGAATGGGTGACGGGCACTGGGGGTTATTCTGTATGTTAGTAAATTGAACACCAATAAAAAAGAAAAACAAAAAAAAAAACAAATAATTTTTCTCTAGAGGTTCAGGCAGCACATAAAATTCCAGGCACTTTTATTAACTAATATTAGTAAAAGGAACTATTTGCTATATTTACTTTTTAAAATATGGAAATTCTATGGTATATATTATTAATAGGAAGAAATAAATATGATACCAAGAAAATTCATGAGGAGGGAAAAAGTACAATATAATTCAGAATTAATTTTAATAAACAAATCTCTGACTCTGAACTTTTGAAATCTGTTCCATGAGTAGAATTAGCAATTTGTAAATTCAGCATTTTTCTAAAATTTTAGCAAACAACACTCTTAGGTATAGCAGAAGTCATCAGTGTGCTATAGTTAACAGTTATGGACTAACATGAGTACAATCTTGTGAACATCCTTATCATTTAAAAACATCAGAAAACTTGATTTTTGAAAATAATGCGTTGGCCTTCTAGATAAGATTCAGAATTGGGGAAAAGAGAAAGTGTCTGTAAACAAATTTAGTGTTGATTTAATTAATATAGACCATATATATTTTTCAAGTTATTTAATATATTTTTAAGGATTTATTTATTTATTTCAGGGAGAGAAGAAGCATGCATGAAAACATGCACACACGCACCGAAGTAGGAACAGGGGGAGGGGCAGAAGAAGAAGGAGATAAGAGGACTCCTTGCTGAACAGCAAGTCTAATGCAGGGCTGAATCCCAGGACCCTGAGGTCATGACCTGAGCCAAAATTAGAGTCCCACAGTTAACCAACTGAGCCACCCAGGTGCCCCTAAAATATATATATTTTTTAATCACAGATTCCCTTCATGTGGAAGATAGGTTAAGAAATCACTTAATCCGGGCAGCCCGGGTGGCTCAGAGGTTTAGCTCCGCCTTCAGCCCAGGGCGTGATCCTGGAGACCCTGAATCGAGTCCCACTCGGGCTCCCTGCGTGGAGCCTGCTTCTCCCTCTGCCTGTGTCTCTGCTTCTCTCTCTGGGTCTCTCATGAATAAATAAATAAAATATTTAAAAAGAAAGAAAAGAAAGAAGGAAGGAAGGAAGGAAGGAAGGAAGGAAGGAAGGAAGGAAGGAAGGAAGGAAGGAAGAAGAAAAAAAAAGAAAGAAAGAAAGAAATCCAATCCTACCTGTGTTTCTGTCCCCATTCTAGTGGCTTTCCCCTTACCCTGTCCCTTTCTCTGATACTGGGTTGATATTAGGGCTAGAATTTTATGGACAGATAGAGAATTGAAATTCAAGGTAATTGCATTTTCACCATGATTTTACCACTAACTTCCTGGTTGAATGTGAACCAGGCATTTGTAATCTAGGCATCTTTAATGTCTGGAATAGCCCTTGAGTTATTTTCCATACAACTGGAAAAAAAAAACATTATGTAGACTAGGACCCTGATTTTACAGAATCAGTTTCAGGAAGAGACTGAAAATCATTGAGTAAAGGTGGGGAAACCAAAATCTAGAGGATTCAAGTAACTCAATTAAAACTACTTAACTCTTCCCTAAGAGACAGACAGCAGAGCCTAGGTTTTCTGATGCTTTTCTCGTGCTTTTCATTATTGCTGTGCGCTGCCCATAATGAAAGGTATTTTTATATCTTTTATACATAAAGATATGATGTGTTAAAACTCAATTTGAAGTTGTGAATGGCATAAACTTATTTCTTATAAACCACTGTTTAAGGGATGAGATTTAGTACAAGTTTATTGTCTTTGTTAGTGGTATAATAACAAGGAGATTGGGAAGGCAGACAGTGGTTAAATGCTGGGTGTCTCTCACGGTTCTCACTGCATGACTACTTAACTAGGAATTACAATCAATATCATCCAGATTGGATGCATCCATCTTTGCGAAACAATCACCCTTCGTTTGGGGCACGTGAGTGGCTCAGTTGGTTAAGCATCCAACTCTTAATTTCAGCTCAGGTCATGATCTCAAGGTGGTGAGATCAAGCCCCAAGTCCAGCTCTGTTCTCAATAGGGAGTCTGCTTACGATTTTCTCTCTCTCCCTCTACCCCTGCCCCCCCACATGCGGGCTTATGCTCTCTCTAAAATAAATAAATGAATCTTTAAAAACAAAACAAACAGAAAACAAAACAAAACAAAAAAAACAGAAAACCAATCTCTCTTCTTCTGTCAAACCCCTCCAAATATATATAGATATTTTCTTTTATTTATTCAAATTACAAAAAGAGATGATCTTTTTCTCTATTTAAAATAGAAGTACTAGGGAGGAAAATAAGTTGTTTACTCATTTGTTGGTATATTTACTTCCTTATATCCAATCTCATTCCATAAAAAAACAAACAACCCCCTCCAAAAAAAAAAAACAAAAAAAAAAACAGAGGTTCATAAAGAGGCTTTAAATGTTATTAGTCTATTATTTGTCCATTTTTAAAAAGAAATATTTAATAAGGGACACCTGGGTGGCTCAGCGGTTGAGCATCTGCCTTCAGTCCAGGACGTGATCCTAGAGTCCTGGGATCCAGTCCCACGTTGGGCTCCCTGCATGGAGCCTGCTTTTCCCTCTGCCTGTGTCTCTGCCTCTCACTCTCTCTCTTTCTCTCTCTCTCTCTCTCTCTCTCAATCTCTCTGTGTCTCTCATGAATAAATAAATATTTAACAAATATATATATATGTATATATATATATTTAATAAGATTTTTTTTCCTGAATATTTGAGGAGAAGTGAACCTGCACAGAAAGGACAAAGGGAATATGGTAGGGGAGGGAGTAGGGATGGGAGGCAGGAACTCTCTGGGTGGTGAAGGGTCACAGGGAGACTGCAGGCAACTACAGGCCATACTGTCAGCTCCACATTGGGCTCAAAGATGACCCTACATTCATTGTCCATTGCTTTACCTATTTGCCTTTGAATCAAATCTGCAGTTGGATTACAAAGAATTCTTTGAACTAAGGAGGAAAATGTGTAGGGCCATACCCAAAACACAGTTATAAAGTTCCTACTTTGTACAAGGCACTAAACTAAGGTCTGAGAGAAAGGGAAAAAAGATCCACGAATAATAAGCAGACCTTGCTTTTTAATTTCCTCAAGAATCTTACAAGCTCATATGAAAACCAATCATAAAGAAAAATAAATTATAATAAAAAGGTGAAAATGATTAATGGCGCAGAATTGGAGTAGAGGTGAACAGGAAAACAATTATAGATGTGGTGGATGCTGAAAAGAATTTCAAAGGATGGTGAAGATTTACATACAGAAAATGGAAAGCCTTTAAAAAATATTTTAGACAAATGAAGAATTTTACAAGTATTTCAGCCAAAAGAAGTATTTTAGACAGGATAGTGAACCAGTGTGGGGATAAGAGCCCGAGTCAAATATTTTGGTTTCACGTCACCGTTACACTTTTTTTCCCCCTCCACTTTTATTGAGATATACATGACATATGACATTTTGTGAGTATAAGGTACAGAGCCTGATGATTTGATACACAGATATATTGGGAAATGATTACCACCATAAGGTTACACCATCACCCAACAAAGTTACCTTTTTTTTGTTTGTTGGTTTTGAGATGAGAACATTTAAGACCACTCTCTTAGCAACTTTCAGGTATACAAAAATACACTATTATTATCTGTAGTCACCTGCTGTACATTAGATCCTTAGAATCTATTAATCTTGGGGATGCCTGGGTGGCTCAGCGGTGGAGCATCTGATTCGGCCCAGGGTGTGATCCTGGAATCTCGGGGTTGAGTCCCACGTTGGGCTCCCCGCATGAGCCTGCTTCTCCCTCTGCCTGTGTCTCTGCCTCTCTCTCTGTGTCTCTCATGAATAAATAAATAAAATATTTTTTAAAAAAGAATTGTTAAAGTGCTGTCACAGAAACTAATCAAATAAAAAAAAGAATCTATTCATCTTTAAACTTTTTTACCCTTACACCACTCTTACACACAACCCTAACCCAACCCCCACCCTTGGCAATCACCAATGTACTCTGTTTCTGTGAGTTCAGTCTGTTTTTAGATTACACATGTCTGTGAGTTCATTCAGTATTTGTCTTCCTCTGTCTGATTTATTTCACTTAGCATAATCCTTTAAAGATTTACTGGTGTAGTGACAAACGGCAGGATTTATTTCTTTTTTTATGACATAATTTTATATATATATATACACATACATATACACATATATACAAGCATATACACATATGTACATATATACACATATATGTACATATATATCACATTTTTTAGCATTCTTAGTGATTTAGGATCTCAACAATCTGTCTATTGGTTATATTTATCAATATTTGCTTGTTAGAAATTAAAACTGATCATTTTTAAAAATATTAATTTGTTTAAATAACACTAATAACCCATTACATTTTAATATAATTAACATACTATTATGAAAATAACTATATTTTCCAGAGAAAAACAATTTTTTAACTCTATTATCTGGATTAATAGAAGCAAGATAAATGGATGGTAATATTTGCTTCTGCATTCACTCTTGAAATATCACACACATCATGAATTTCTGGAAAATTTCATTGTACATTCATAAAAATTTAAAAAGCATATAACATCTTACTATAAACATAGTGACTGCACAGTATTCCCCAGACCACACTTTAAGACCTGCTGGATCAGAGAATAGGGTATAGGATGTAGTAATATATAGGCATAGTGAAAGAAATGACTGGAATGTTCAGAAACACTTGTATCTCCAAAAATTACCAGAAGAGCATAGAAATTCCACACATTGTTAGAAAAAAGACCACTTTCCTGAACTTTAAAACCACAAAGCCTAACTTTCCAGAGTATACTGGTTCGTATCTGGGAAGCAGAGATCTTATTTATTCTTATATCATGTGTTGTTTCACCTTTTATGAAATGCCTCAAGGTCATGCCAGAGGGATAGAAAAATCAGTGTGATGAATCCTGAACAGTGCATCGCCAACTGAAGGGTACTTCCCCCTGCAGTTCTGGCCAATCTAATCTGGACTGGTTAAAGGGAACACACTGCTTACTTAAAAACAAAAGTATGTCCAATCCAGATCTGAAATTCGAGACTTGACCTCTGGCCTAAGAGCCGAATCTCTCATTTTCTTTTAAGGTTAATTGCATTGGGCAAATCACATCAATGAACGTACTTTTACCACCTAGCTTTCAAAGGGTGGCTCCAACCTGAAGAGCAGAATCCTTTGGCATGATGCTGATGTGAAAATATTGAACTTTGAACTTTGACTCTAGTGCTTTCTTCCAAAATAAATGATGATGATGATGATGATGATGATGATGATGATGACGATGATGATGATGATGATGTAAGAAGATTTCAGCAAGTATGCCAGTAGGGGGATATGTTATTCAACAAATAATAATAATAGGACTGGGCTTTCACTGGCAATAGGCACAGACCATAGAGTGTCAGGTAGATTCTCCAAGGTTTAACTTTGTAACAAGCCAACTGATAAAGTGTCTTCCATTTTTTTTCTTTCTTCCTTTTAATTTATTTATTCATGAGAGACACAGGGGCAGAGACACAGGCAGAGAGAGAAGCAAGCTCCTTGCAGGAAGCCTGATGTGGGACTCCATCCTAGAACTCCAGGATAACGCCCTGAGCTGAAGGCAGCCGCCCAACCTGAGCCACGCAGGCTCAGTCCCTCCATTGTTTTTTCTTGATGATTATCTTGATCTAACCTAAAAAATCACATTTCCTCATGATTAAAGTAAGAAGTTATTTCCAATGTAGTTAAAGGTTATGACTCTGGCTGGAGGCAACGGTTTCAGAATATTAAGACTTCATGAAGATTGATAAATCCTGTATAATGGGCAACTTTACTGACTGTGATTACCTGTGCTTGTTTCTGATTGCCAGAAATCAGAAAGCTTTGTATTGATTAAAGCTTTCTAAGGCAGGTTTTCTGAAACCATGCGGAAGGACCACCTACATCAGAATCTCCAGAAGAGCTTATTGAAAATGCAAATTCTAAGGTCTCACCCAACCTACTGAATTAGAATATCGGGAAGTTGAACACAACAATATACATTTTTTAAAAATGTTCTCGCAAGTGGTTTTTATACATGACAAAGTAGAGAAGCTATTTTTGTCTTTTTATCATATTAGGAGCAGGGACTAGAAAGGTAGCATAAACATTGACTGGATAATATTAGTATAAAAAGAGTTTACCTCGTGAAGCCTTTCTAATGACCCTCTACTTGCCTAGAGACAGCGTTGGGGAGGAGAAGTTGAAGACACAGACAGAGACATGGAATTCCAAGAATCAAGAACCCAAGATTTTACATTGTAATCAACTTTAAAACCTGAACACCCTCAGGAGTGTCAGAAACAGCCAGTCGCTGTTTAGGCACAGGCTATGCCCGATGGAAGTCAATTTAGGAACCAAGGAAGCCTCTTGCTTTTCAAGTTCGTCACAATGGGAAGCTAAGTAATGAAATTAACACCTTCAAGGATTTAAATCCTGCGTGAAAAGATTAAACAACATGATATTTTGAGTTTGCTTCTTGATTTTTATACTCTAATGCAAAGTAGTACTTTGTGACAGATCAGATGTGGTTCATCCTACCTACATTTTATAGCAATTTATTTTAGGCTGAATATAAAGAGGTAAATAGAGGCTAATTCTTTGACTTCAAAATATTTCAGATGAGAAGATGTGGAGAGGAGAAAAAGTGAAAGGCTGGTAATTTAAAATAAAAGGCCATAGTGACAGCTACTAATTTGTTTAAACAAGAAGCCAAAGGGGCCCCTGGGTGGCTCAGTCAGTTAAGCAGCTGCCTTGGGCTCAGGTCAGATCCCAGGATCCTGGGATGGAGTCCTGCATGGATCCCTGCATCAGACTCCCTGCTCAGTGAGGAGCCTGCCTCTCCTGTCCCTCGGCCGCTCCCCTGCCTATGCTCTATTCGCTTACACTCTCTGTCTCTCAAATAAAAATAAATAAATAAACTCTAAGTAAATATATAAACAAGAAGCCAAAAATCGGTAGGGAGCAGTAGGGGTGAGAGGAGGTAGTTTGTTTAAACCAGGCACAGGAGGTAGACAAATACTGTATGATTTCACTTACATGTAGAGCCTAAAAAGCAAACCAAACAAACAGAACAGAAACAGACTCATAGATACAGAGAACAAACTGGTGGTTGCCAGGCAGGAAGGGAGTGCAGGATGAGTGAAATAGGACAAGGGGATTGAGAACTACCCAGGGGCGCCAGGGTGGCTCAGTTTGTTAAGCCCTCACTCTTGATTTCAGCTCAGGTCATGGTCTCCTGGTCATGAGATCAAGCCCTGAGTCAGGCTCCTGCTCACAGGGAGTCACCTTGAGATTCTATTACGCCAACTCCTTCCCCCGCTTTCACACACTCTATCGCCCTCTCTCTCAAATAAATATAATCTGTTAAAATAATAATAATAATAATAATAATAATAATAATAATAATAAATAACAGTCTTCAGTTAGAAAATAAATAAGATGTGGGTATCTAATGTACAGCATAGGAATATAATCCATAATATTGTAACAACTTTATATGATGACAGATGGCAACTAGATTCATTGTGGTAATCACTTCCTAATGTATATAAACATCAAATCACTACGCTATGCACCAAAAACAAAAATAACATTGTACACCAATTACATTTCAATTAAAAAAGGTTTAAGGTGAACACATCTCCACCTTCAAAGCAAAAGATTAACTATTTGATTAACTAATTAAACTTTAAATTACCTCTCTTTCTGTCTACAAACATTGTATGAGGAATTTCTTCATACGTTGTCCTTCATTATCCCCTGCACGTGTACATTTTCCTCGTAGGTTCAAATGAGTTGGAAAATAGACAAGTGACGTTGCTGCTGGCAGTAACTGATCTTAGAAATATCAAGAAAAGGTTTTCATTTGCAGAAAAGATTATAGGGGAAAAAAGAAATCTGTGAAAGTGTATTTACCTATGATGGATCGAAAAAGAAATTCTGAGTGAAAAAATAAGAGTTCAATCCCTAGGAAAGGGGAAATTTTTTAAATTGGGGGGGAGCATTAGGGGTGAGAAGGTAGTTTGTTGAATTAAACCAGGCACAGTACATAACAAATATAAAGAAGCCTACTTTTTAATGGGTCAGAAGATCTAAAACCATGCTGAACATGGTTGTCTGCTTTGGGGCAAGGATACATTTATGAGCCATAAAAAAAAATAATGATAAGGTATCTTCTTTAGGTTTCTCTTTGGCTATATCTGTATCCTGGATTATTGTGCCTTCATATTTCATCTCTAAATCGAATACTAAAAACACTAAAAAAGTGAAGTAAGTCCTTCTCCAAGAGATAAAATTTTCAAGTGTTTTATATTCCTTAAAGTATTCTTCATCTGGTGATGTTGAGAACTGTAATGAATGTATTTCCCCATCCTAAAATCTCAGCTAATTCAATCAATTTTGCTCTTAAAACAACAAATATGGTTTTACCACATCAATGTAAGTGAAGAAAAGATAATTGCCAATTTAATGCTATAAAGATGAGTATTCAACTGTAGATCATTAAGGAAGCTTTATAGAATTAGTATTGAAACTAAGGACAATAAATGTTAATAATAATTATTGCAAACATTTATTGAACACTCTCCACATTCAAGAAACTATTCTAAGTAATTGATATTTGTTAATTCATTTAATCCTTACAGCCATCCTCTGTTATTATTTCCCTCATTTTCAGCTACTACAGAGAGAGGTTAAATAATTTGCCCAAAGCCACATAGTCTCTATATGGATTCATACTCAATTCTGATCACAGAGTCCATGCTATGCTATACTTATCAAGACTCCTTGTAATCATGGAGTCTCCATGTTATCAAAATAATGGTATAGATAGATAGATTCTATATCTATAGAGTCATAGAGACTCATCTTTATGATTCTCTCTAAAGGCTTAATGAAAAGTTTTAAGGTGAATTCTGAGTTTGACAGGAAGTTCAAGGCCAGGGACTTGCCCAGTATTGTAAGCAACAGAACTTCTTGTAAAGGTTCCTGAACCATGATCAATAACTTTAAACATGATGCCGGTTACCTAGGTAATAAAATCTTATTAATTTAAGCCTCACTGCATACATAATCACGGAGCCAACATTTACTTTTGCACTAGCCATGAAAGAACTGGAAATGAATGGATGGCATGAGTAAAATTTTAAGAAGAAATATTTAACTTACTCATTAAGATGCATATTACGTTTTAGAATTTTTAAAGTATGCATTTGCATATAATTAATATGTCTGTTAAAAATGAGTCACTTCTTTCCTTAACCTAAGCTGAGTAAAACCTCTGCTTAGTAATTTTGGTAGCAGTTCCATCATTTGAATTATCATGTTATAAAACCACATGTAAATTAAAATGTTCTATAAGTCCATTTTTAACTGATTCCAATAGACTCTTTCCAATTAATATGATTATGTATTCCTGAATCCTGGCTTCAAACCTATTTAACACTTTCTTAAGCACTTTGTTGGAATGCGATTATACTATTAATTATTTGATGCTTTTCTTCTTCCATGGTAAATAGCTAAACACGTTGTGCAATATACTTTTTTAGAGATTTTATTTGAGAGAGAGAACACAAGCAGTGGGCAGGGGCTGAGGGAGAGGGAGAAACAGACTCCCCACTGAGTGTGGAGCCTGATGCAGGGCTCGATCTCAGGACTCTGAGATCATGACTTGAGCTGAAGTCAGATGCTTAACCAACTGAGCCACCCAGGTGTCCCACATTGGGCAATATTTATGGCAAAACATTGTATACACACATCATGCTATAAAAAGACACATTTGCTTTTGGAAAGTTGGCTAACATATATTCCATGACTAACATCTTAGGTGTGGAAGTGCTAAAATAAACTTACCCTGCCACAAACAATCTCCGGACTCTCCATCACTCTGAGGATCTAAACTCAAGGTTTAATAGCCAGACATGTAGAAGTTTCTCCTTTGGGCAGAGGGGAAGAGGAGGCATTTTTTTCTATTTTCCATCTGCTTAGCACTCTATTTCAGTTATCCACATGTATTTTTATCCGAAAATTGAACATATAATATGTTCTCGAAAAATGCATATTAATTTGTTGCAGAAATATTTAATTAATTGCCAAAGTTCACAAAGCATTCAATGATGAAATTGCTTCTTTAAATCTAATGTTGTTCTTAGTGCTTTCAATATCAGCTTATTTTCTTTCTCCATTGATTAGGCTTCAAAACAAACACCAATGTGAATTTGTTAAAGAAATGAAATTATTTGATTTACTTCTGAATATTGTTTGTAATTAATTTCTCACCATATATCCTTTCTTCTCATTTTAAGATATAAATAAGCGCAGTAATTTTGTGTCAAAATCAGAAAACTGAAGTCTTAACGTGTTAATTTAAAGGAAAAAAAAAGCTGTAAGATTCTCTCCATGTCCAGTAAGCTTCTCAGAGTTCATATGCAGCTATTATTAATAATTCCTGTCAATTGTGGCAACTATGGAAAGGATTCCATGAAATACAGGAATATAAGAGCTGATATACTTCTGTGTCAGAGACTATTTCTATAACATAAATCAAATTACAGATTCACCTCGCTATCCAAAAGTAAGATATTCCTATGAAAGCTTTTGTAAGAGTATTCTTTGCTTTCTGAAAACTGTGTTATACCATGTTAATTTTTTTTAATTGAAGTATAGTTGACATACAATATTAGTTTCAGGTGTAATGTAATGATTTGACAGTTATAGACATTATGAAATTCTTACCACCCTATGGTTACATTGGTCACCATACAAAGTTTGTATACAGTATTATTGACTGTATTCCATATGTTGCACTTTTCATCCTAGTGACTTATTTATTTTATAACAGAAGTTTGTACCTCTTTGTCCCTTTCACTTATTTTGCCTATCCCCTCAAATGGGGACAACTTTGGCAACAATCATTTTGTCCTTTGTATTTATGAATCTGTTTTTTGTTTATTTGTTTCGTTTGTTGTTGTTGTCGTTGTTGTTTTTAGATTCCACCTGAGTGAAATACAGCATTTGCTTTTTTCTATTTGATTTATTTCACTTAGTATCATACCCTCTAGGTCCATCCATGTTGTTACAAATGGCAAGCCTTTTTTTAAAGACTAAGTAATATTCCATTGTGAATATGTACCATATCTTCCTTATCCATTCACCTGAAGATAGACACTCACGCTGCTTCCAGATCTTGGCTATTGCAGACAATTGCACAGTAAACATAGGGGATGCCACTTTTTCACACAAGTGAAAATCCTCTTCATATTTCTTTCCATTGGTAAAAACAGATATTACTGCAGGTCTTTCATAAAAGCAAAGTGGTGTCACACAACTTTTGGAAAGCAAAGGATATCTGCACATTATTCTCTTTCCTAACAGAATCTAGATTCCTACAGTTAATTGGTAGTTATTCTGGCATCCGTGCTATGATCCATGAGGCTGTACATATAGTATTTTACTCTAATTTCACTTTCTGCTGCTCTACCAATAGACCCACGGTTCTTTCCAAATCCAATTTCAAGCAGAAAAAAACAGAATCCCAGAGGACTCACTCATCCAGACTTCAACTTAATCTAGGAAAATGTGAGACTCAATAATTAATATAGTCTAAAGAAAAAATAGCATACATACACCAGGGTGATAATCTCTACCAGGCATTATGAAAACATGATTATCTCTACAATATCCCCCTTTTCCTCAAACCCAAGAAAAGGAAGGTTTAGCATCTGTCATAAAGAACCAGACCAAAAAGATAACAAAGGGATCCTTTCACCTGAGTAAGCTCTTCAATGAAACAAAGAAACCCAGGCCTTTTAAAGGGTTGATGGGCTTCTGTCCTCCATTGGAAGCAATCTCTGGCCAAGGTTTTCCCATCTCATGTTGCTGGGTCTTCTGTAACTCCCTACCCCTCTCATTTCATCCACCTCTACTCCTGATGTTTTTGGTCCCTTAGCTTCAGCTAAGGGATGTATGATGATTTTTTTTAAAGATATATTTATTTATTTGAGAGAGAAAGAGAGAAAGAGAGAGCATACAGGCAAGCCAATGGAAGGGGAGAGGCAGAAGGAGAAGGAGAAAAAATCTCAAGCAGATCCCAAACACGGGGCTCAATCTCACAACCCTGAGATCATGACCTAGGTGGAAATCAAGAGTTGGATGCTTAACTGATTAAGCCACCCAGATGCCTCAGCAATGATAATTTCTTAACACTTGTATGCATTTCCTTAATCATTATTTAGTGGCTCTAGTCTTTTGCTGAATTCACAGCAATATAGCAACACACTTATCCCTGCTTAGGCTTTTTCTCCAACCCACCATGTGGCCTAAGACAGAGCAATTATGACCATTACTTTTAATTATGACTTTTAATAATTACTTTTAGTTACTTTATGTATATGTATGCATACATGTGTGTATATTTGTATATATACACATACATTTGTGTGTACCTGTGTATGTAATATATACAAATGTGTGTATATGAAGCTCCCATTTAGAAATTGGCTCTAGAGATAAACTCTCTAAATTGTGAAACACCACTTTATCTGACAACACCACTCTTAGCTTAGATACAATCCAGGCTCCTTTATAAATTGAAGAGAAGTATCAAATTTGGAGAATGTATAAACTAAAAATTTTATATAGTTAGGAATATTACAGAAAAAGACAAGAAACAAGCTGTCTCAAAGCTAAATTAAATTGTACAGAAACCATGTTGGAAGGGAGATTCTCCTCTACCCTCAGAGATGGTAACTATTGAAGTAGAGATGTGGCTAAAATTATTCTGTAGTGATAAAAATGAAGTCAACATCATTATCCAAGTCCCTAAGGACACTGACGGTGATAAAAAATAAGTAATAACAAATATCTTCTGCAAACTCAAAAGTCAGTGAGAGGTTCAGCTACCATCATCAAAAATATAAATAGACAAAAGCAGTGGAATCTAAGAGAAAATAAAGAGTGAAGATCAGCTACTTAAGATGTCAAAGGAGAACTTTTCTAGCTGAGACAGATTCAGTTAGCTACTTGAGGGATGTAAAAAAAGAGACATAGTAGTGAGGGAATTCCCACAATTACATCAGGGAGAACTCTCAGCCAATAACCACAATGCCATGATACCTCTGATCCCCACCTGAGAGCCTAAAAGCCAGAGCTCCAAAAGAATATAAATGTTTGGCCTCCTACTCACCTGTGTCCAGAATTTCTACACTTTTTGTAAATATTAGTCACTATTTGAATTATATTTCATACTAAAAACTAGAAAAAAAGGGGTACTTGTTTTCTTTTGGGTGTTCTAGAATTGATTTAGCTGATGTTTTAATATGTATTGTGAGTTTAATCCCATTGGTTTACATTTCCTTCCATTTGGGAAGCCAATAGGTACTTAAAAGAAAAAAAAGATAGTCTTGATTAGTTAATCACTATTCTTTTTGTTCTATAATTTTTAAAAGTAAATTTTAAACCACAAATCTATCGTCTTATTTTAAAAATGGACTTATTTATTTGAATTCCCCTTCTACTTTTTTGTGCCATCTTTGGGAATAGATATTTCCTCCTATTTTTTTGTCTCTAACATGTGAGAAACATAGCACACTTGCGTTGAATTTTCTGTTTCCTAATAACAGCCACATCTCCACATTTTTATGTAATCCCATTTCCATGTTAGTAGTAGCTCACTAGAGTCAGAAAAATCTTTTCATACTTGTTAATTATGCCGTTATATTTCATGTCTTTCCTCTCTTTTCCACCTTCCTTTTCCCCCTTGATTTCCTTTCTCTTTTCTAAGTGTTAAGGTTTTGCTGCTATAAGCAAGGAACACTCTTGGGTGTTGAATACATAAAGTTAGGTAAGGCATACTTTTCTGTCCTTCAAAGTATCTTCTTTGATTTAGTATGATCTTGTAGATGAAGTATGTAAGGCCTATAAAATACCCTACTAAGGGGTTAGATATTGTATTTGGTATGTGACCCATTCTTTCCACGCCAGACTGATTACATTCACTTTCCTCTTCACTAATTTTCCAGAAGCAAAGTCAACAGGCCAAATAACTTGTTCCTTAAATTAGAGGAGATTTATTGCTTAAAACTCTTAGGACACTTGTTACAACCAGAAGCCCATCTATCAGCAAAGACAGCATCCCAGATGCTTTTGCTCTATATGATCTGCCTGGCATCTAAATTATAGTAAAATCCTAGGAAGGACATTCCAAAATGAGGAAACAGTACGCATGAAGGCATGGAGGTGAGCAATAATAAATTACTGAGCACTTAGTAAGCGCCAGGCAATGCTCTAAGCACTGAACGTATATTATCCATTAATCATGTAAACAACCTGATAAGACACAGGCACAGGGAGGGTGAGGGACCTATCCAATTTCATACAGCTAGTAAGTGAATGGTCACACTTTGCACTAAGCACCTGACTGTTGCTTAATCTTGCTTCTGATCTTGGGAATAGGATGGAAGAAGTGAGGCAGGGAGAATTTGAGATAGTTTTCAAATATTTTTGGTTTGGGTAACATAGTATCAATAATGAAGATAGGAAATATAAGAAGAAGGAGTTTGGAGGGAGAATAAATACAATGCTGAGCATGTGGTTCTTATGGGGTATTTAGCTGGAAGTAGCCAGTGACAAATGAGTGTTTGAAACTCAGGTTTGGTAAGTCTAGAGATAAAACTCGGGGAGCCACCAGCATATGTAACAGGATATGTTGGGGTGGCTACTATGGAGAGTATACAGAAAAGGAAGAGAATCCGTGCAGAGATGAAGCCTTAAAGATCATTATCATACAAAGGGTAAAAAAAAAAAAAAAAAAAAAAAAAGAAGGGAATCACAGAAAGAAAGTAAGTAGTTCAAAAAGTGAGAGAAAAACAAGGAAACTGTATAGAATTAAAGATCTTCTTTATGTCTTATGGTACATTCTTTCTCTTGGAACTTTTGTGAACAATGATTGTTTAAAAATGGCTTTATTATTTTGCATACTATAAATGCAGTGTTAACCACAGGTTACAGAGAAACATAGTAACTTATAAATTTATGATGACATAACAGTGGCAGAGGGCACAGAGTTTACCCTTAACCATATCTCCACCTGAGAAAAAAGAAAAATGTTCTCTCCCATTCTTCCGGTACCCTGGTATTATTTCTCATTTTCATAGAAATTTAAAGCCTTAGCCTAATTTTGAGTTCCATATTTTCTCGATTTTCCTTCCTTCATCTTTCTTCATCATCTGAAAATTCCTTCCTATTTTATCTGCAGCTTCTAGCATCTTTTGCTCATCTGGCAAAATCATATTTCTCCATGTGTAGACTTCGTCTTTCTCCTTTAGAGTCAGATGATGGTTATGTCATTGGCTGAGAACTCAGCAAAACATAGTCAAGATTTAGCCACTGGCTTAATTGTGGTGAATTCTTCTACACTTCTTTGAATTAGCCATTCCATTTATCATAGACCCAAATGAAGTGGATTCTAGAAATGTCATTAAAAAGAAAGCAGAATGACATTTATAAATCACATAGGAATATATATTTATGTTCAGCCCTCAAGTATTTTGAAATTTTAAGAACATATAGACAATAATTTGGTGCTGCTTAAGATATTTGAAACTTCAGAATTTAACCATGTTAATTCAGCTATCTTTTTTGTAAGATTCCCAAATCTCCAGCTCCCAGTTTACATATCAAATGCCTTATTGGCTAATGAGTATGAGTGACTAATAGGTAGATTTCACTGTGTAGTACTGATAAAGAAGAGGATCCTTAAACATCTTTAAATATGTAGTAATTAGTCTTAAATATCTCAAGTTGTGCAGCTAATTCCACAATTTGTTCAGAGCAAATTACCACATAATTTCCTGTGTCCATTCACACACATTCACACACATTCTGCTTCTGGTAGTAGTATATAGAGAGGTGACTAAACAGTTTTTGGCCAAAAATGTCTATCAGTTGGGGTTGACACAGTGGGTTGAGCCTCCCACTCTTGGTTTCAGCTCAGGCCCTGATCTCAGGGTCGTGAGATCAAGCCCCACATTGGGCTCTGTACTGTGGGAAGTCTGCTTAAAACTCTCTCCTTCTCTTCCCTGCCTTTGCTCTCTCAACTAACTATATATATTTTTTTTTTAAAGTCTGTCTGTGGTATTTTAAAGATACAGCATCAAATTCTTAGAAGTAACATAAACAGTAAAAGCTATGGCCTTAGTTTTACTTTTTCCTCCATTGTTCTGTATGAAAAAGTTTTACTTTTTCCTCCATTGTTTCTTTACTACCGTGGTGTTTCACAGATTGTGACAGATGTACTATGAAGTAATATAGTTTAAGATTTGGGGACTCCTACTTGCATGGGTCCTGAGTAAGGGGGCCTAGCAATGTGTTCACATTTTCTTGTTTGTTTGTGTATAGATTTATTTATTTTTGAGAGAGATAGAGCACAAGGTGGGGGAGTGGCAGAGGTAGAAGCAGACTCCCCACTGAGCAGGGAGCCCAATGCGAGGCTCCAACCCAGGACCCCAGGATCATGACTTGAGCCCAAGGCAGATGCTTAACTCACTGAGCTACCCAGGAGCCCCATCATGGTTGTACAAAATTTGCCAAAGATATTCTAATGGCAATCAGTTAAGATGTTTGTTTAACGATTTATGTATTTATTTGAGAGAGAGAGAGAGAGAATGTGAACAGGGGTCGGGGCTGAGGGAGAGACAGAGAGAAGCAGGCTGCCACTAGCACAAATCCCCACCTGGGGCTCAGTCCCTGAATCCTGAAACTATGACCTGAGCTGAAATCAAGTCAGACATTCAACTAACTGAGCCACCCAGGCGCTCCACCATGTCCATATGATTAGGTAAAATTTGCAAAAGGCACTGTATAATGGCAATCTGTCAAGACGTTCTCTCTTTCCTCTGTCATATCTTCCCTCGAGTCTGCTGGCAAGGGAGTGACCATGGGGATTTGGGGGATCTGGCTAAGGGGAACTGAAGTTGGGAACCTATATATCAGGACACAGCTCTTCTCCAGGATCCAGACTCTAAAATACTTAAATATGTTGTGTATTATCTCCAACACTTTCTGTACTCTTCCCTGACTGTTTAACTGCATGGATCCTAGCACTTGCATCTGCTGGTTGCCTGGGAGAACTGCCAGCAGGGATCCAGCAGGGATCCAACTGAGATACTGCGTTTGGTATCATTAACATATTATCTAATTAAAGAGTATAACCCATATTATCTAATTAAAGAATGATAGGAAAGCTTGCATACTTCACACAAGCAACTGACCAAAGAAATTTTTTGGTCTTCTCTGAGTGAGATTTGCCAGTTTTCTTGTGGTTTCCTTGTGTTAAGAGTTCAGCAACACTGGCATCTGAAAGAGTTCTACCCATGTCAATGGCTGCTATCATTTTTTATTTGTTTTGATGACCTTGACACTGTGAGAGTTTGACAACATATAATTTTATTGTAAAATTGTAATATTTTGAAATCTGAATGATATAGAATCATGAGGTAAACATGCCCATACAGTGCACTGGAAAAGGTTATTTTTTTCAGCCAGCAATCTTAAAGTTTTCATATTCCTTTTTAAAGAATAGTATGATAAGTCCCAGCCCAAGTGAGTATAATTTATTCAGAGTATGAAAAACTCTCTAAGAATGCTAAACATCATTTTTGGAGCAAGCAGTATAGCTTGTTGCATTCATATTTAGGGGAAAATGAGAATTTAGAGAAGAATACAAATAACAACTGTAAAGTTGTCTGAAACGAAATGAAGAGGTAAATATTATTTTACTAATTTCCATGATTTTTCCTAGGTTTTACACTTCCTACAAGGTTTCCAAACTACATATCCATACATGTGGTAAATTTGGTTAGATTATTTCATTGAAATTTAGCTTTCCTTATTGCTGGGATGTAAAAGAAATTATTTCATTGGATCAGCTTTATTTCCATCTGTTCCTTATGTGCTGATAAAATAGAAAACTAGTGAAATCTAACAGAGAAGTACATATCCTCTGGCAATAACATATTTTTCTGTCAAAGAATTGCTTGTTTCCTGAAAGAATAAAATTTGACTAAATGTCAGAAAAATTCTTTTTCCTTAAAACAACTTGCTTTTTGTTTGACAAGAACTTATCGTTTAATTTCCTGTATTGTGAATAAGAGCACTCTTACTCCAATAAAAGTATATTTCATTTGAGTCTGGCTATGTCTATATGACACAAAACAAAATTGGTGAACACATGCAATATTCTGTGTCTTTGTCATAGTGCACCGAAATAACCAGGGTGCTTGCTTGACAATTTCTAACAGGTAATATTTTGTTCTGCCACTGCCAAGAAAGAAAGAAAAAAAAAAACACATCAGCTTCATTATTATTTCTTAACAATGATGATAATAATATTAGGTGGCATCTATTTCTAAACTTCCGAGCAGGTATCTTCAGTACTGTAAAGAGGAAAAGAGTATTCTCTTTCTTCTTTAGAAAGCATCCTGTCACATACTTGTATTCATTCATTCACTACACAGTGTGTTGAACCACCTATAATATTGTTTGATTTGCAAATGGTAAACTTAATAGGAAAAACATAGCCAAATTATATTATATTGATCCGAATTTTTCAACTTACATATTATAATAGAAGGTGCATTTTTTTCTTTCAAATCGCTAACAGAACAGAATTAAAATTGATATAATCCATGCCCCTTGGATTTATGAATATTAAAAGGTGGCCTCCTTTAGGGTTCATCAAAATATATATGGTGGAATGACTAGGGTTTGAGGTGTGCTTCCTATAATGCTGCTGAATCTTAGCTAATCTATGCACACTCCTGCATAATGCATCTTGTGACAGATGCCAGAATTAGCAAGATGGCTGCTTGGTTTTAGGTTTACCATCTGTTGTGAAGCTAATTGGTCTTGCTGTTTTAATCAATGAACCAAAAGAACTCTAGAATTTTCTGGGAGTCACAGGACTTGGAGACAGCTCATTCTGACTACATATGTATTTATCCATCCAGCAATTATTTATTGGGTTCCTACTCTGTATTTGTCTGTGTTTGTATGCTGAGGATACAGTCACAAACCAAAGAGTCAAAGTTCATCCTCTCACATACCACAAACTCTATGGAGAAAAGATACAATAAAAAAATAAATATGTGACATAATTAACGTGATTAAGTTCTATAAAGGGAAATAGAGTTGAATAAATGGATGAAGAGTGACAATAGTTGTGGAATCAAGTTATAATCTTAGGTAGGGTGATCAGGAAGGTCTTTGGAGAGATGACATTTGAGTAGATATTCAAATGAAGGGGAGGGAAAGACAAACCATTTGGAATAGATGTTCTAGGCAGAGGGCAGAACGAGTGTGAAGGATCTAAGGAGAGTGTGCAATGTGTTTGTTCAAGGATTAGGAAAGGGATCAGAGAGGCTGGGGTGGAGTAGAGGATAGGAAGAAGCATATGAATTAGATGTAGAGGAAACCAGGCACTTGCTCAAAAACCCTTGTAGGGATAAACTCTGGATTTATATCTGAAGGTGATAAGAAAACATCAAAAGAGAGTTTTGAGGAGAGGAACGAGAAAATCTGCTGTGTGTTTTTAAGAGATCCCTGACAGGTACCAGGAGTATGAACTAGAGGTTAGACATGAGTGCCAGCATGAAGGCCACACAGGGAAGCACTTGTAACAGTCTCATTTAGACATGGTGGTGTTTTGAACTTGTGTGGCTATAACAGAATTTGGTGGAAATGGAGATTAATTCAAGAGTTTCACTAAGTTAGGTGCACAAAGTAACACAAAAGCAAAGGGATTCATTTAAAATAAGCTAAAAGGTTGTGGCCTCTTCCACTCTGAAAAAATGGATCGTAGGACACAACCACTTTTAGAAGGCCCTCTCAAATGCACTAAAAGATTTAAACTGTGTCTCTACTTTCATTGAAGGGTTAAGTGAGAACAGTATGGAAACCTCTAATTTCTGAGCTGTTTTGGCAAGTAAACAAATTAATAAACATATTTTCTCCTGTATTTCTCAGTACCTTTGCCCTTTGGTAATTGTATAGACAATTTCATGGTATGATGGGTTGAAGCACTCTTAATAATAGCTGAACAGTAATTCTCAACACAGACTGCATGATAGAATCATCTGGGGAAATATGATTTAAAATATTGAGGCCCAGCTCCTTCCCAGATCAATTCAATTAAAACCTCTAGGATTGTGACCCTGAGCATCAGTGTTTTTTCAAAACTCTCAGGTGGTTTTAGTGTTCAGTCAGATTGCAGGACCTCTTCTTTACATATGTGTCATATAAAACACACAAAAATTTTATGAGGAAAATATTCATACTTTGACTATATAGTAGATTAGGTTTATAAAAGTTAAATGCCCAGCTAGCAGATATGCAGCACAGGATTTTTTTTCTTTTCAAACATTTTTACTGTGTGACAATTGTTACATAAAAAACAATATATAGTAAATGTAAGTCATTAAGCATAATGTTAAAATAAGCAGCAAACTCTCTGCCAATATAAATAACTAGAAAATTGCCAATACTATAGGAAATACTTGTATACTTCCCAACGTCATCTTCCTGCTTCTCCCCACCCCTCCCCTACAAACTGCATTCTCTATTCAGGAGTGTTTTAACTTTGAGATTTGTACATCAGAAATAAGGATTTACAGAAGACAAGTCTATATAATTTTTTTAAAGAATCATACATTTGGCAAGCAATTCAAGAATAAATATATTAATAGTCAAGTGGAAGACTATGTACTAGAAGTCTTTTGAGCATTATCATCAATAAATATCTAGGAAGATTAGTTCTAAATACTAAGTTCTGGAAACATCCGAACAGTCTGCCTCTGTACCCAGGTAAGGCATATGCTAGAATTTATTTTCTGATATTTTATTTTACCCTTTCTTCCTTTTTTAAGTGTAAATGGTTTTGGAAATGCCATTTTGCAAGGTAGAATTTGACTACTTTTGAACTCTATTTGGATGCATTATTCTTAATGAGTATATATGTTCCTTCTATCATTTCAAGTTTGGGATCCTTTCTGTGTCTAGGGACCAATTGCTTGGCCATTATACAGAGTGCAGAAGAATCGAGAAATGGCTTTATCAATTTAAATTAACTCGATTTGTCATAGAGATTAATAAGTAATTTTATTCTAAACTTCATTTTGAGAAGTTAATTCTAATTGAAACCTACCAATCTGAGTTGAAATGCATCATTTTTCTTCTTTAGCTTAAAACATATGACGATTGAAAAATCCTTCAAATGCCAAATACTCATATAATTCAGTATGTTTACTCCTAATTCATTATACATAAGTATTTTAGGAGGGTTATAAAGTTACTTCATTTCATTTGATTCAAATGAAATAATTTGTTTAATTTGAACACCTTTTTTCAACAAAACTATTAACCTTTAACTCGGTAATACAGAGATTTCCATATTGCTGTTTCTGTTAATGAAACCAAGTGAATAGAGTTGACCAAATTCCTTCAACCTTTGGAATATGAAGACATTTAGCACAAATAGTGCTTTGAGTTGAACAGCAGGCCCTTGGAGCCTTTGCCTTCATCTTTCATCTAAATTGCCTGCATACATTTCCTAGAACTGATAAACTGTCAAGTGAATCATGAGATGTGGGCCTTGGGGTTAATTTATAGCACTGCTGTCTTCTGCACTGAGTACAGACACTTTTCTTTTTTTAAGAGTCTGTATAAATGTTTTGTAAAACAACTTCTGTTAATACGTGTCCTATTTTGAGTCCTTCAATATTACAAGTTTGAAATCTTAAAAAGTTTGGTTGAGAGAAAAAAATCTTGGAAAATTGGAGGGAACATAGGATGTTTTCTATTCACATAAGATCTCTATTTCAAAATTTTGGAGATTTGTCACTTGAGTTAAAATTGCTAAATAGTAGGGTAAATAGTGAAAGATAAATTGACTTAAATAGTAATACAGAGATTAAGTCTAATGTGTCACCTCTTTCTAGCATATTTTCTTTCTATTCTCATTTTGGACATTTGAGTTCAGAATATTTTCTAAAATATGCCAGTTGATTTATTTATTTATTTATTTATTTATTTATTTATTTATTATTTATTTTCTTAGTTTACATGTTGATATCCTAATCATCTTTCATCAGATTGTTTTTTTAAATCTTAAATTTAATTTGATTTTATGGAGATTTTGAGAAAATTTGCATTTGTGTGATGACTTGTGAATGAAATGAGTTTCTTGAGTTGTGCTCCCATCAGTCATCTTTATAAATGTAGACATAGGTTTTAATAAAAGGTATGTGAATATCAAGATTGATTATTTTTTCCCTTAGGAAATGCTATTTCTTAATCCCAGGCTCATTTTTTTTCCTGTTTTAAGGACGAAAGTTTTTTTTTTTTTTTAATTGTCTAGCTATTCTTTTTTTCTTCCTATTATTTGGTTGGAAATTTGATTGAAAACTAAATGCAGTGTGTTTCAATCATGATTTTATATCTCATTTTTTTGCATTTATTGGCCATGTAACCTTGTAAAATCATTAAACTTCCTTGAGACTCCATTATCTATGAAGTGATGGTGATAATAAGATACTACCTATGAGAAGTGATGTGAAATTCTAAAGTGCTCTATAACTGTCACTTACATTTTTGTGAGTAAGTTCAATTGATAAAACATAACTATATTTCAAAGAGGAAATAAGAAACCAAGCCAGGGATGGGAGGTGGAGGAAGAAGAATGTTTATCTGAACAAAGACCCATACAGGACCAATTGATAAGTTTGTTCATGGAATATGGCCACTTACTGTGATACAGCCATTCACAAAGTATTTTTCCACCAAATGAATTAAAGATGTGAAACAGAGAAAATATTTTTGTATGTCAATGGATCTAAAACTTTATCATGTAGAATCACCAGAAAGTCTTGTTAGAGCATCAACTGCTGGGCCTCACTGCCAGAACTTCTGATTCAGTATGTCATGACGGAGCTGAGAAATTCCATTTCTAGAAAATTCTCTGGTGACTTGAAGCTACATCCAGCAACCACATTTTGAGAGTAACTGATGTAGACTGTAAATTAGAGGAACATCAGAAAATTCCAGTTGGTCAATAGTGTAAAAACTTGGCTAGCATTTACTCTGCTGAAAGGCGACTTCATTTTGGATTAGATGACAGGATGGCGATTACTGATTGGGTCCTTAAAATACCAGAGTCACCATGTAATTTGCCATTAGAAACATATAATTTAGAGTTCAAAGGGAATTTAGAGTTAATCTTCATCATTTTCCAAATGAGAAAATGGATGCCAAGAGGAGATAAGTGACAAATAATTACTGAAAAAAATATATAATTATAAAAGTCACACGGAAAGTTCCAGATAAAAGAGGCTAGAATCATCAGCCCAGTATATTCTACTCTTGATGCAGTCTGCAGACAATATATTCCTCTTACCAAGCAGGCAAAGAAATAGAGGAAACGTGAACTAGATTGGTTTACTCTTACCTAGGTATTTGTAGGGAAATGTACATAGCACATTGTGAGGATTTCTCATGACTGAGTCAGTCAATCACATTGGCTCCAAGAAATTAAGATGCTCATTACATCCATGGATTTTTCTTTCCAATTATGCAGTTAATAAAGACTCATTATAGTTGTCAAGAATCAATTAATTTCTCATTAATGCAGCCCAGGTCAAAGAAGAAAAAGAATACAAAGTCTATTTAGATTGTTCTGGATTTCCACTTAACAGTATTTAAAATATTTGTCCCCCTAACTGGAGCCTCACCTGCCTAATTGCATAGTTTCAGTTGTTTCTCATTAATATGTAAATTAACTTGTTCATATTCTAAGGTGGAGTAAAATACATCTGCAGGGGATGTACAAGGGTATGATGCAGAATTGCTTTGGGCAGTTTGTTGATGCAAATGCATGGACTGCTGCTCCTTTATATTCACATCTCAGGAGAAGCTGTCTTAGGAGATTTCAGGCAATTGTATTTTTGCTGTTCTACAGCGGTGGATTGGTTTGTTACCCTTAAACAGAATCAATCAACTGGAGTCAAATCATTTGGTAGGGGATCAGCAAGCACAGTCTGTCCTTCAGCCATGATGCCAAAGAGCTGAAATATGTTTTGGTAAAGGTTTTATGTGCTGAGCTGAGAACTAGCTTTTCTTCTAGAGCAAGTAGTGATTTATACCCGGCAGATGGTGAAGAATGCTGATTTAATTTAGTTTTACTCGACAACTAGAAGGAAGGTAGCTGGTTTAAAAAAAGTATATATGTTATGGTAAATTTAAATTTTGAAGTATGTGTATATTTGTATACATAGAAAAGTGTAAATATATTTCATACAAAATACACACACGCGCACATACACACACACACGCACGTGCACACACATACACCAGATTCCCTGCATTTAGGGATGCCTGGATACCCTCTGAGCTGACTGTTACAAATGAGTACTGGTTCTAACACTGGTCCATTCTCTTTGCAAAATGACCTTGGTGTCCCACTAAAAGTTCATATGAGATAAATGGCTTGAGGCATTGTCATGCCTAACCTCAGTATAGTATCTAATATAAAGCCTCCAGATGGTGTAAGACCCTTTAGAGCTTTGAATTAGCCATCCTGAGCATCCTGCCCACTGGCCAGTGAGTTTACCCACTTTAGAGAGCAACATTCCAATAGGAATAGAATTCATATTGATTTCTTCATTTTAGACAGATTTTCTTATTCAAGATTCTGAGTCTCTGATTAAGTGCAACCAAAGAACACATTCTAGACCTGTAATATATGCCCAACCAGAACAACGAAGATTATGTTTTTAGAATCCAAGAAAGAAGCTCTGAATCTGGTAAGAATATGCATACCATACCAGATATGTAAAATTCCCATTAAGCCTCTCTGGGACTCCACTACCCTGATCAGTATGTATTCCCAGTATAGTCTTTATGTCATCACTCTGCATTACTGCTGCCATGGGTCCTGTGCCCCACCCCCACCCCCATACAGAACTCAGTGGGAGCCAGAATAACTTATCAGGAACCAATAACTGGGTATTTCTAGCAAAATGAGCACCAGTAGGGCTTCCCAGAGGCTAGGCTTTTTAAAACCCTACTGCTTTATTATAAGCACATCTGGCAGGCAGTGAAGGGCCCCTTTATACATCTCAGCAAACATAACCCAAATGTCGACAATAATTCTTCTTGAATTTACAGGAATATACACCTCAAAGATGAACTTTATAAAGAGTTTTTGCTCCTTGAAGAAGATACGCTTTTTATTAAAATCTTGATATTATTTTAGAAATGCATAAGCACTGTGATTGAAATTAATTCATAAGATTATCTTCATTTAACTTTTGTTTTTGCTAGTAAGTAAAGTCACTTGGATACTGAGGCATGAAATAATTGCATATGGCTCCCAGGCAGGTCTTCTTTATCTACCAATGAAACTGTCTTAAATAAACCACTAATATTATTTTCAATAAATGTGAATCCACAGCCAAAAAACTGGGAGAACTGAAGAACATATTAGGGGTATAAAGTCAACTATACATACTTCAAAAAGGACTTACAACTTACTTGAGTGAACCCAGTTTTATAATTTATGGGGCTCAGTACAAAATGAAAATGCAAGACTCCTTATTCAAAAATTAATAAGAAATTCAAGACACCAGCAGCAAACCATAAAACCAAGCATGAGGCCCTTCTGAGTGTTAGGGGCCCTTTGTGGCTATACAAGTCATGTACACCTATGAAACTGGCCCTAAATGAGACAAAAAGGAATATGTATCGAACATTTCTACGTAGTAAATATAACGTGCTAAGATCTTTACTTCAAATGATCTCATTTAATCTTCACAATGACTTTGTAGGGTGGATACTATTATTTACAGTTTAATGGGGGAAAAGGCTCAAAGAGGTAAGAAAATAGGTCATATATCTAGTGGGATTTAATTTCAGATGAGGGGATGACTAGGTGGCTCAGCGGTTGAGCACCTGCCTCTGGCTCAGGTTGTGATCCCGGAGTTCTGGGATCAAGTCCCGCATCAGGCTCCCCAGGGAGAGCCTGCTTCTCCCTCTGCCTGTGTCTCTCCCTCTCTCTCTGTGTCTCTCCTGAATAAATAAATAAAATATTTAAAATAATAATAATCTCAGAAGAGACTCTAATCAAGTCCTTATTCAGAGGATGTAAGATATATATATACATATAAAACTGTAATGCAACTTATGGAATATTAAATGCTAAGTGAGTGTTATACTCAGTAATTCCTTTATTTTTTAAAATATTGTATTTATTTATTTTAGAGTGAGACAAGAGAGAAAAAGAGCAGGGAGGGGAGAGGCAGAGGGAGAGGGGGAGAGAGAGAATCTGGAGCAGACACCTCGATGAGGATAGAGCCCAATATGGGGATCAATCCTGCAACCCTGAGATCGTGACCTGAGTCAAAATCAAGACTCAGACACTTAACTGATTTAGCCACCCTAGAGCCCTTATTCAATAAGTGCTTTAATCAACGAATTGTTTTTAGTCAAGTCAGCTCATAAAAACTATGATGTTGGGGATCCCTGGGTGGCGCAGCGGTTTGGCACCTGCCTTTGGCCCAGGGCGCGATCCTGGAGACCCAGGATCGAATCCCACATCGGGCTCCCGGTGCATGGAGCCTGCTTCTCCCTCTGCCTGTGTCTCTGCCTCTCTCTCTCTCACTGTGTGCCTATCATAAAAAAAATAAAAATAAATAAAAATAAATGATAACATATGTAATAATATTACACAAAAAGGCCCTAATGAGTGTCTTATAACAAAGAGCACTAGATCACTGATGCTCCCAAGCCCTCATCCCCAGAAATAGCCTGTTGACATTTTTGCTCTTTTCCCAAGTATTTTTCTGTATATTTATAAGCATTACACCTGTACTGCAATTTCTTTTTAAATTGTTTTGAATTAAAAAGAATCAAAAATAGATTCACATGGTTCAAAATTCAAGCACCATATTGCTAGATGACAGAAGTATTCTTTCTACCACCGCCCCTTATATATATTATCCAGCAGTCTCATAAGAAATCATAAATGGAAGGTAAACTTTTCAAAATTTAAACTAGTCTTACATTTGACTGAATCTGGCTAGGCATAGAATCCGAGGTTGAAAATAATTTTTCTTGAAAACTGTGGAGGCATCATTCCATTATCTTTAAGCTTTCAGTATATGTAAGTTCGTTGCTGTTTTTCTTCTATACATTTGTGTAAGATTTGTTTCCTACTTGGAAACTTTTAGGATCTTTTCTTTACCCTTGGTGATTTAAAAATCTCATGAAGATATATTTTGCTTGCATCTCCATATCTATTCATTTAGGTGGGGAACCAGCCATTAACATCTAGAATCTTCTATCTTTCAGATAAGAACTATATGGGGTGGAGAGAGAGAGAGAGAGAATTTTATTTATTTATTTATTTATTTATTTATTTATTTATTTATTTATTTATTTATTTATAGAAAGCCAATTAGTCAGATATTGGGCCTCTTCTGTTGATTTTCTATTTAATTAAATTAATTAATTAAATCTTCTGTTGTCTAATTCTTTGTCTTTTTTTTCTTATCCAGAGAAATTTGCTCAATCTTATCCTCCAACTCCTGTCTGAATATTTTATGTCCACCGTCATATTTTTAATATCCAAGTACTCTTTTTTTCTTTGACTGTTCTTTTTTTAAATAGTATACAGTTCTTGCTCAGTGATGCATTATAATTCGTTCTCTCTCTTTAGTCATGAACTACTTTCTATTTAAACACTTTCTTCTATTCTGCATTGTAAGACACCACAAATGACTAGAAACATTGCTTGAGAAAGCCTTGGATTTCACTGAAGAGCACAGCTGGATTTATCAATAGAGTTAGGCTGAGTTGGAAACCTTGATCTTACACTTACTGTGTGACTTTGAGTATGTTACCTATCCTCTCTGTCCCTCAACTTCCTCATTTATAAAATACAAATAGTATTGTGACAACTAATACTTTTGTATGAGTTTCAGATGAGTCAAAGCACTTAGTAGAGCGCATGGTAAATAATACATCCAGTTTTAACTATTTTACTTTATTTATTTATTTATTTACTTTATTTATTTCTCAGTTTGTTTCTGACTATTTTTAAGGCTTACTATCCATGTTTAATTATACTATTTCTCATATTTTTAATATATTATATATTTGTATTCAAAATTTGCTTTCCATTGTTGTTCTCTACCTCACTCATTGAAATGCCTACAATATATAATCTCTTTGTAACGCTTCTCATGCAGATTGAAATTCTGCTGCTGAATTTTAGTTATTCTGTAGTTTTTGTTGTATCAATACATCATCTTCTCAGACCACTTCCTTTCAATTTGACCACTCTCTTATTATTCATACCATGCTTTTCTTTTTCCCCATGGAAGTCATGCTTAAATTTATTTAAAGCCCAACGCATATGTTTTCAAAAATCTATTTCTGTAGGCTATAGTAGATCCTTCTCAAAAATGCTGCTTACTCCACATCTTATGGGAAATTTCTTCTCTTATGCAGCAGGCTCTTGTTGCCTCCTCCCTTCACCCAACCTCTTGTTTTTCCTCCCAGATCCCAACAAGGATTAGAATAGGTCATGTAGGTAGATGCACTTTGATTCCCTTTTCATACACCTGATTGTATGTTGAGTGTTCTCCACTTATCTTTAGCTAGAGAGCTAGTTGGTGTAAATTTATAGTAACTCTTTAATCAACCATATGTCAGATGACAAGGACATCATTTGACCTCATTTCTGCAAATGTCCAACATCTTAAAGCAGTAACATAGTATAATTTCAGAATTCACAGCAGCCTCAATAAGCAGATAAGTACAAGGACAGTAACGGGTTGACCCAGAAAGAAGTCTGGGACCCACAAGCTATTATGGGGCTAAAATAAGCAGGAAAATAAATACAGAAAATCAATTAATGGTCTTCTTGATTTTGCATAAGAGAAGAAATAAAGTTTCCTTGCTTACCTATAAGTATAGGACCATATCTCTGGATTTGCTAGGACAGGCTGAATTATGCCCATATAATTAGTATACCTATTCACTCTGAAAATATCTCTGTTAGATGTCAAGTTATATAGTCTGCTCCCCTATCCAGGTTTTCTGCACACTCCATTAGGCAGCTGAATATCTGAGGAGATAACGTGATAATGTATCTAACAATGTTCCAGTTAAAGATAGATGAAGATGTTTCTAAAGTAGTCAGTGTGTAGTACAATTGCATGTAACAAAGTACCCTATTTTCTTGGAGTCTATAATAATGTTCTGTACTAAGGAATTCTGGATTCCAGTCAAATTACCAGTTCACTTATTTCCTTAGTCAAAATTAGCTTGTAAGCACCAGTATTCCTGATTATACTCTTTCTCTTCCATGAAACAAAATTTTCAGAACAGTAAAGTAGGAATATGTCAGATTACATGTTTTCTAGAAAATAGCTAAATAGTCTGTCGCCTTTCTCACTCTTGATCCTCACTAGTGGATATTGCTATTTTGTGAAGCTTTGTGATCTTTGTGAAGTTATTACCATAATTTGTCCTGAATATAATAGTTTTTGTTAGAGGAAAGCTTGAATTTCTCTGCGGTTTAGTCTACCCTCTGTAGTATGAAAGATTTGAAATACAGTTGGACAAATTGCCTTCTAAAATTTTTTAAAATATTCAATTCTTTGTCCCTACAGTGATGTCACTTCTATATTCCCAGCTGTAACCTCATAGTCTTGGACATTTCTTCATATCTCCTATCAATTAGAACACTTTCCTTTGAACAAGATACCTTCCTGTTGCTGTATTCCGTTCAATCATATCCCTCTAAGTCTCAGTGAAACCTTGCATTAAATTTCTCTTCTAAAAAATAAATAAATAAATAAATAAATAAATAAATAAATAAATTTCTCTTCTTCTGTAATATTTCAAGACCCTTTATTTGTTATCCATTCTTTTGCATTACTTTATAAGCATATAACACTACAAATAATACTGATTCCTTCTTGAACAACCAACTATCAGCAACCGCCCCTTTCTGTTTGTATCGGTCAATATTTTACAATTTGAATTTCAATTCTGACTATATGCTTTTTGTCAGATTTGTTAGGGTCTCATTGGCTGAGGGTCTTGATAAAACCTTGTTTATCTTACATTGTTGCTTATTAGGAGTCCTTAATTTTGGCATCACGAGCCGAATAGAGGAAATGTCCTCTTTTTCTACTCTATAGAACTGATTTTTTTTAAATCCTACATCATATCTCTTTTTTTTTTCCCAAAATGATATACTGCAACTTAAGAAGATTAAAACAGGGATGCCTGGGTGGCTCAGCAGTTGAGCGCCTGTCTTTGACTCAGGGAAAGTCCCACATCGGGCTCCCTGCATGGAGTCTGCTTTTCCCTCTGCCTATGTCTCTGCCTCTCTCTCTGTATCGCTCATGAATAAATAAATAAAATCCTTTTTAAAAAGATTAAAATAAAACTCTGCCCTCAAGACTTTGAGTTTCCTACCAAGGATTTTTAATACACTAGAGACAGATTCCAGAATTTATATTCAAGTAAGTTGTGTAATGAAAGCATCCTGGCTCTCTTAACTGCATTGGCCCTGATTAATAGCAGGATTTAAACCAAGATTTTTATTGATTAAAAGAAATATTTGAAATTCGAGCACTGATTTTATGTCCTTGGAACACCTAAGATTCAAAAAGTCCCCTTCAAAACGTGGAGGAGGTAAATTTGCTCACATGTTTTTCCTTAGCTTTTTGCATCTCACTGCTCTCTCTCTCTCTCTCTCTCTCTCTCTCTTCTTTTCAATGAAATTTAAACTTACATTAAAATTTGAGAAGTACTAAGGGAAAAAATAAACCATAAGTGTCTATCTTCAAAGGACAAAAGGCAATGAAAGTTAAGGAAATAAGATGTGTTTAGTATCCTATTTTATGACAACCAAAAATTATATGAGCAAAATGAAAATGAAATAAGGTATTTTTATGAAAATTGGTTAAAATTTTACATGTGAATTCCAACCTGTTATTAAAATTTTCTGAGCCAGACAGAAAATTCAATGCAGGCAAGGAACAGCACTCAATGACAGTGACATTTCCTGACAGAGCAATTCTTTGCATATCAGCAAGGCTAATTCTATTCAATCTGACAGCACCGGTTTAACCCATTCACCAGAGGAATGGGTTCTTATAAGACCAATGATCTAAGCACTCATTTGGATGCCAATCTAGTTTGGCAATATATATTTAAAATGCACAATTAATTTTCAATTCCTAGTGTATGAATGATTAACATAATATTTCATCAATGCTCTAAAATGGTGTGTGTGTGTGTATGTGAAATTATGAGGTATCTTCATTTGGGAGCCATGTATAAAACTACATTAAACAATTCAGATATTCTCTTGGGCACCTTAAAAAAATGTTATAAGGGTAATAAGCCTTTTCTTTGAGAGAGAGAGAGAGGGTGGGGGAAGAAGAGAATCACAAGCAAGCTCCACACCCAGGGCAGAGCCTGATGTGGGGCTCGATCCCACAACTGTGAGTCATGACCTAAGCAGAAACCAAGAAACAGATATTTAACCAACTGAGCCACCCGGGCACCCCAGGGTAATAAACCTTTTATCTATAAGGCGGTATTTTACTAATCTTGTCCAAAGCATATACTATCAAAAGCTGGTAAGGTTTAGTTAGCAGTATCACATCCATAAGACAATTCCAACTGGAAATTATTCAGGCAAAAATACATTGTGTAATTAAAAACTATCAGGAACGTATATTCAACATGATTATACCAAAAGCTTAACTTTTACCCTTTTTTAGCTCTTCATCAAATCAAACACTAGTCTTCTCTGCACCTAATTTCCTACATAAATGCTCACATCTTCTAAGGATCAAAAATCCAATTCAGTGTTTGTGAAAAGTAGGAGTACTCCAAATTCTGCTCTGCCTTAGAAGTGGGAAAAATTAAAACAGAGCACAAAGGATACATTTTCTTTAAAGATAAAAGTGGGCAAAGAGAAACACTTAACCCTGAGCATTTCCTTAAGGGTGTTCTTAGTGAAATGCTTTACATAAAATGACTCTTCAACCTCTATCTGCTCAGAAAATGACCTGCAGTATAGCCAGTGGATCCCATATTCATTTTTGATCCAAGTCCACAGCTTAGGCAGGCATCTAGCAAGAGTGTTTTATAGAATTTGGGGGACAGAGATGACTTCCCTCCATGGCATCCCAAGTGTCCCATTTGTTCTGCTTCTTTTTATACCTATTATCATGGACAACAAAAATCCTATGGGAACAGGGTAAATAGGAAGCACTGCTATCATATTCTGAGTTAGTGATAATTAATTAAATTTTCTATAACCACTTCTATACAAGTTTATTTGGATCCATATAAAGATCTCTTGTGGGCAGCCTGGGTGGCTCAGTGGTTTGGCGCTGCCTTTGGCTCAGGGCGTGGTCCTGGAGTCCCAGGATCGAGTTCCACATCAGGCTCCCTGCATGGAGCCTGCTTCTCCCTCTGCCCGTGTCTCTGCTTCTCTCTCTCTGTGTCTCTCATGAACAAATAGATGAAATCTTTAAAAAAAAATCTCTTGTCTGTTTTGGAGGTTTTGTTTTTGGTTTTGTTTTTAATTGAAATATAGTTGACACACAGTGTTACATTAGTTTCAGGTGTGCAGCGTGGTGATTTGATAAGTCTGTATGTTAGCTGTGCTCGCCATAAGCATAGCTACCATCTGTCACCGTATACAACACTACTACATTACCATTGACTGTATTCCCTGTGCTGTACCTTTCATTGTTATGGCTTACTCATTCCATAACTCGAAGCCTGTATCTCCCACTCCCCTTCACCCATTTTGCCCATCTCCACCTCCTCCTGTCCGGCAACCATCAGTTTGTTCCCTGTATGTATAAGCCTGTTTCTGCTGTTTGTTCTTTTGTTTTATAGATTCCACATATAAGTGAAATTGTATGGCATCTGTCTTTCTCTGACTTATTTCAGTTAGCATAATACCCTCTAGGTCCATCCATGTTATTACAATTTTAATATCTCTTGTCTAATGTTTGATTGGGTTAAGAGTTCAAATACCTCAGATTTCAAGAACTTTATAATAGGTTTGTTTCTTCTAGCATTGTTAAACTGACCAAGAAAGTTAATAGTGATTTAAAATGAAGTCTCATCCAATTTTTGCCTTTCTGTCTTTTATTTTAACATGTTAAATTAGCTCTTAATCTAGGCACCTTTTCGTAAAGTATTGTTAACCTTTTGTGGAAACTTTGTGACATAAAGAGGATAGTGTGGGTGATTTCTTAGCAAAATAGTCCTATTAGTCCCAGACAGTAATGGGTCATAGCAAAACTGACACCTGAATTAAGCGATTATGTAAACACTGAGTATTATTAATTCCTTTAATACATTTTTAGATCAGCCTCAGTTAAGAGCATCACATGAACTCTGTGCCTGAGATAGCATGATTTATTCCTGGTAAGGACAGAAGACTCATGAATGAAATGAGAAGATAAAGATATTTTGCCCTGTTGCTATGGAGATGACACAGTGGAGGCTCCTCATTCATAAATATAGGTCACCCAATACAAGAAGGAACTGAGAAAACTTTCCTGGACTAACTTCACTAGTCCTTCAGGCATAGTAAAAGTTAAGTACTGTTAGGAAATCCATAACCAAAACCACCTTGGACACTTAGAAAATTTTTGCCAAACTAGTAGCTACAAATATGAGTAGAGAAATTAAAACCAGCTTAAATAATTACTTAGTATAAATAGTAATGATAAATACAGCAAAAGAGAAATCAGAGTAGAATCCTAGAGACCTATGCTATGGAGATGACACAGTGGGGGTTCCTCATTCATAAATATATGTCTGTCCTTTTCTGTTCTTTTATATGTGAATTTTTGTTTTATGTGCATCTGTTTTATTTTAATTTGTATGGCATATTAATAAATGAGCCAATAAAGAAGAGAACTTACTGTTAGCTCAATATTTCTGTTGATAATAGTTAACAGTATCCATACATTCTAAGAATAAACACAGGTCAGTTTTGCAATAAAATGACAAATTATTCAATATTCACCTTCAAATTATTCACCTTCAATATTAGGTGAATGTGGAGTGAGTGAGTGGTATTGAAGAGCAATACTTCATAATTACTGAGACGAGTTTGTAGTAGTAGCCACAATTCCATTCATTTATGTGACATTTTGTGGTTTTCAAAGATTACTTTCCCATATATTTTTTATTTTATCCTTAAAACAAACTTGTGAAGATAGCATGGCAATTATCATTACTTTTTTTTTTTTTGAATATCAAACAATAAATGTATCCAGAGATCCTGCAATGATATGGCTGGTGACTAGTAGGTCGAGGATTAGAAGCCAGATGCTTGAATATTAATCTACTGTGCACCAAGTATTCTGAAAAACAGTATATGGTAGTTGTGTCTATCTGTGTGTGTGGTGATAGGAGGGAAATCATATATAAATATTGAAATATAAATATACAATGATGGGTGAATGCAGAAGAGGTTCTCAAATCTATAAGAATCTTCAAGGCAAAAAAAAAAAAAAAAGAATCTTCAAGGCAGGAGTACCTGGGTGACTCAGTCTGTTAAGCATCTAACTTTTGGTTTTGGCTCAGGTTGTGATCTCAGTGTAGTGAGATTGAGCCCCAGGTCAGGCTCTGAACTCAACAGGGAGTCTGCTTGAGATTCTTTCCCTCTGCCCCTCTCCTGTTCAGGTCCTCTCTCTCTCTCTCAAATAAGTAAATAAATGTTTAAGAAAAAACAAAAAAGAAAGAAAGAAAGAAAGAAAGAAAGAAAGAAAGAAAGAAAGAAAGAAAGAAAAAGAATGTTCAAGGAAAAAAGCCCAGAATAAGCATTAGGTACAATTCTAAAGGAAAGATCTTTCCAGCTAGGTTTTGGGGAAAATCATCAACCACAATAAAAGAATCAAAGATCCAAATTAATATATACCAAAGAGAAGATGCATTCTTCAACTGCAAAGATGGTATGGTCTGTAGACCCGGACAAGAGAGGCCTCTCTGCACTGAGCCAGGATTCCATGTGACCCCATAGACAGAAGCCATGCCCTCTCTTCTACTCACGCTCCAAAATTTCTAAAATGGTCCCAAGCAATTGAGGACTTGTTCAGCCCTCTTCCCTGGGTTCAGTTTCCCTGGAATGACTGCTTGCAGTGGGAGAAAGTGTGGACAGATCTCTCATGTATGGATTGAGGTGTTTAGTGCCAGCTGTCTGGTGTAGAGAGATCTGAACGTGGGAAGAAGGCATACAACTCTGAGAGGTCTGGCAATTCTAAATTGCTAAATTGGTTTAAATTGCAAATTGGTTTTTCAGGATAATGTTTTAAAGGTGTATTTGTGAAGGTAGCAGGATTAGTATAGTACTTTAACAATGTGTCAGCTCCGTTTTACACCTAGGTGCTAAGTCATGTGTGGTATTTTAGACCTTCAACTGTAATCTTGCATCAGGGTCTGAAAAGATTAGGGGCACACTCATTCCAAAAGAATCATCTTTAAATAAAAATTATGTAATGAACAAGATTGAATGAAACTTGAAGCAATAGATAGATAGATGGATGTCTCCTTTATAATCTCTCCTTAATGTTCAAAATAAATTCAAGTCTCCAAGTCCAAATACTCAGGTATTTCAACCTAAGTTGTGATTATGATTGCTTTAATAAATATTTATTTTTTATAAATCATATGAACGAAGAGATATCAGGAGAGTGAAGCTAGGCAAATAGGTTTGTGATTTCGAATAAGTTTCAATTTTTTGAAATTATTTATTTCAAAATATAAAAAACTTTAAGTTTATGTCAAAAACACTAGACAGTTTCTGATCTCTGTAGATATTCTTGATTAAACTCTTGAACAGATTCTTTAGAACACTTAGAAAATAAAACAGTAACCAATAATGGTTAGCTAGTATCCTCAGAACAAAAATTATGAGAAATGAAATTAATTTTCCTTTGTCTCAGAGCTTGCTAGAATGGTTCATTTAACATAAATTCAGCAAGGTGGTTAGGATAGTTTTCATAATCTTCCATCATAGATAAATGAAAAAAAAATTATACAGGGTAATAGTAAAGATAAGAGGATTTGTATCTGCTTGAACAACCCAATTAGTAAGTTCATTATTAATGGGTCATTGAACTCAGAGACTTCATCTGATCCACATTTTTCCTGACAGCATTTAAGGAAACATAGACTGCATACCAAGTTTATGGTTGACTCCAAACTAGAAATAATTAGCCAGTCAGTTATATGATTGAAGTCCAGTAAGACCATAATAATGAACTGAAATTACACTCGTGGAATTGAGCTCTGCAACAAGGTGACTGAATGAATGTATCTGAGGTCAGAGACCTAGTTTAAATTAGTGCTACTTGTGTGCAATTCAATTTTGTCTTTGGACTTTGCCAAATAAACATTATGTTCAGCTAGTATATACTAGCTAGCATTCAGTGTATTTTCAGTCCTGATTCATTTAGGGATTTTTGTTTTTCTAAAGAAGGGAGAAGGGTTGCACACGAGTTCCTGAGGTGGAGGTGATAAAATCAAGGCAGAAAAGCCTCTCTTCTCTAATTGGCTTGTAAGAGCACTTGACTCTCCCCCAGAAAAAATGGGGAGGGAGCAGCTCTATTCAATGAATAGAGCTATATTTTCTTCCTGATTATAAAACTGATATAAGCTAATTAGAAACAATATTCCAAACAATGAAATTAAGTATAAAGTAAAAAAAAAAAAAAAAGAAAGAAAGGAATTCCTGAAATCTCTTCATCCAGAGATACCTACTGATAATGTTTAATGATTAACATTCTGGTCATCTCCTGAGTTTGTTATGAATGTGACCATTTTGTGCCTGCTGTTCAGGCCATTTGTGAGCAAAGCCTTGTGAAACACTGGACAGGACCACTTTCATTTTGGGTCCAGGATACCCAAGTTTACAAAGTACATAAAACACAATGGCACATTTCAGCTAAGTCTGCAGAGCTGTTGCAGCAGGAAACAGCATTTTCCTGGAGGGCAGCAGCGTCAGAGGAATGCTTCACTCAAATGGTGCAGGAAGCAACCTGCAAAATTGCACTGAACCAGGGAGAGGGTAGGTTTGTACCAGGTACTATGGGAGACACTGCTTGGAGTGTGGCTTTATGTTGGGGCTAAAGTCTTGTGGGTCTTTACTGAGGAAGCAGTGTTCGGATATTGAATACTAATATTAATATTGTTTGTATCCAGAGGCTAAGTGAAGCCTGGATTTTATATATATATATATATAATCCTAATACATATATATATATATATACACTAGTAAGAACTTGCTTTGGCCTTAAACTCTGATGGGCAATGATTTCCTAGGTAAACCAAGCTAGACCATGTGTGAAGTGCATAAGCTCCTTTTCTTATGCTAAAAACTGACTCTAGCAAAAGGGGTCATGCTAACTTCTTTCCGCCTTCACCCACCTTGGTGCCCACTGTCCTTCTGAAGGAAAAGGACAGTTCTGAAGGGGACAGGAAGAGAGGAAACAGGAGGAAAGTGTATCCTGAAGAGCAGTAGGTTACCAGGTGCCTCTCTTACCATAGCAGCCATCTGAAGGACAAGTTCCTAGAGAGAAAAGCCAACCAGAAAGAGGGAATCAACAGCAGAGTTTACATTGAGGTCTCCAGCCCCTTGTACTAGAGTTCACCAGGCCACCTGGTTTAACCTGCCTTGGTGAGGTGGAAGGGCATAGAAATAGAAGCCCAAACCTTATTAGGCTTCCTTGCTGGGTAACCATTGTAGTTAACAATGCAGATCATCTGTGTCATCTTCACACTATTCGTTTATTTTCATTTTTTTAAAAATGCCATTATAATTCATGCATTAAGTAAATGCTATATACTGACTTCCACAATTTGGAGGATTATTACTCAAGTTTTCTGATGGGATTTTGGAGCCAGAGTTTTAAGTGACTTGCCCAGTCACACAGTGGTGAGGGCCAGAACTGGAATATGAACTCAGGCAGGACAGACTCCACAGAGTGGGAGGCTCACTGAGTGTCTTCTCTCCTCCCACCCTCCCAACATTTTTACCAAAGCTCCACTTAAATGCACTACTTGCAATAATAGGGCATTTGTACTTGCTGTACCTAAATTGACTCCTTAGAGAGGGTAGAATAAAATGACTTTGTATTTCTATTTAAACTCTCAAGAACTTCAGATTTTAAGTAACTACACCAAGAGAAAATGATTGTATTTACAATTCAATCATTCTCAGAGAATACTATAATCACATTGACTTACTAACTTCGTGTACTTATATGTGTGTGTGTGTGTATACATGTATATGTGTAGGTGTGCACATATATATTCTAAAGTAGTATTTTTTTTCAATTTGGAAGCAAAAACCTAACTTTACATTATATATAGAATATGTATATATTAACTTTTAAGGCTAAATCCAATTATGTATAATATATAGTATATATGTGTGTGTGCACCTCATATATATATATTTGGCATATATGCATTTACATAGATAGATAGATAGATAGATAGATAGATAGATAGATAGATAGATAATCTTAGAATATTATTTTACCGGAGGATTGGATTTTAACCAAATGTACAGTCAAATGAAGACACAAAATAACTTTTATGGCATGTGTACACATAAAATCTTTAAAATCTTTAAAATCCTGAAGTTTGAAAATAATTTATATAATTTAATCTATTCATTAAACTCTATTTTCAGACTAATTCATTCCTTCAAGTCCACCAACATTTTCCAAAGTTTAAAAATGTTCTCTGACGTGGGATGCCTGAGTGGCTCAGGGGTTAAGCATCTGTCTTCGGCTCAGCAAGTCCCACATCAGGCTCCTTGCAAGAAGCCTGCTTCTCCCTCTACCTATGTCTCTGCCTCTCTCTCTGTAAGTCTCTCATGAATAAATAAATAAAATCTTTAAAAAAATGTTCACTGATGCCGGGGTAGCTGGCATCTTATCTTTGCTTTGAAAATATAGTTGATCATTCAAAAGAGTATCTTCCACAATTATAGAAATAATAGAAAACAAAGTAAAACTTAGAAGAGATGTTTTCTCACCATTCTCTCCTGCTTTGAGTGTTTAATGGAATCTGGAGGTCCCATAAATCTGGCCATTGACAAAGGGTAGAAGGGGTAGAAAGGTAGAAATGGGTACAAGTTTTTCTTTATCTGAGCCCTGATGTTATTTCTCATGTAAAATGCTCGAACAGATGGGAGAATGACCCATTCTCCCTATGTGTTATGGATATTGATTGTTTTCTTTTAAAAATGGAAGGTTAATACTCTTGCTGAGTCCACAGTACAAATTCTGCTGAGAAGTGAAATTCATTTTCAGTTGCTCAGAATTGGAAACAAAATTCTTGCCAAGGTGTTTTTTTAGGCCTTTACAAGTAAAATCAAGGTGTAGTTCAAACTGAACCAGATGTGTGGATCTTTACAGATTACATGAGCATTATCAATGTTTACCCAAGGAAATGTGGTGACTGGTCATTTCCTATATTCAATTTAAAAGTTTTCATTTGAAGGTTAGAATATAAGGATCACAGTTTTAAAAGAAAATGGTATTGGGGTAATTGGGTGGTTAAGTAACTGACTCTTGATTTGGCTCAGGTCAAGGTCCTGAGATCAAGCCCCATCTTGGGTCCAGGGCTCTAGGCTGGGCATGAAACCTACTTGGGATTCTCTCCCTCTACGCCCCTCCCTGAAGAAAGAAAGAAAGAAAGAAAGAAGAAAGAAAGAAAGAAAGAAAGAAATAAAATTGTATTTTCTGGTAAATTAGTATTACTCTGGCAAATATATTTTTTCAAGATTTTTATTTATTCATGAGAGACATAGAAGAGAGAGCGAGCAGAGACATAGGCAGAGGAGAAGACAGGCTTCGTGCAAGGAGCCTGCTGTGGACTTGATCCTGGATCCTGGGATCAGCCCGGAGCTGAAGGCAGATGCTCAACACTCATGCGCCCAGTTGACCCTAATCTTGCAAATATTGATAATAAAATGAAGCTCTTCATCTTTTGTTTACCAAAGAATATACTTCATGAAAGTCAGAAGCATGAAATAGTATCCCTTTATGGTTAACTTTTGCTTTCTTTGCATATGTTAATAGTAAGGAGAATAAGAGGAATAATGGTATTGAAGGTAAACACTTAATTTTCATAAGTAATTTAATTCGCTTCATGCAACAGATTTTTCTGCTAGACATAACTTATTTGAGTCTTTGTTTTAATCCCATGATAAGGAATATGCATTGGTGACAAACTGAAGTTGTAAAAGACCATGTGTATAACTCTCCCTAGAAAAATGAGTTGCTCCAGACTCCACTCCCTGACCACTGCAAACTATTACATTCTCCCCTTAGCAACCAGTATCCCATTCTTCTACTTCACCCAGGCCAGAAATGACTGAGGCAAGATTTGGACTAGTTCGCCTTTCAAAAAATACTCACCTCTCTGCCTATGAAAAGAAGAACCTGGCCCAGCCTTTTTAAAATTGGTGGCAAATTTGTAAATAAAAGTACAGTCAATTTCTGTTAAAAATCTACTACAAAAGGATGTGGAAGATGTTGGAGTAGAAGAAACTCGTTTTAACTTAGAATTTACTATTTATTTATTCTTAAGTCTATTACAGACTTAAGAATCTATGCACTATCCCACTTTTTGCTCTAAAGCTATCCTGTGTTAGAAATAACTCAATTGCCTGTTTCATATACAAGCAATCCTAGATAGAGAAATTAAATAATTTGCTCAAGGCAAACAGCTGTTCAACCCCAGGGCAATTTGATTCCTAACGCTGTGCTCTTTCTGAACTTTTTATGCAGTCTAATTTACTATGAAGATGGTTCGTGGTCCTTTAAAATAATCAGGATCAACAATGATGCTCAGAGCCATAGATTGCTTCTGAATTTAACAAGTATAAGTGTATACTTCTCCTGAGTATAAACATCAATCCTAACCATTAAGAATTAGAGTCGGTTCCTCCTACGAAAACAAAGTCCACTTTTGGTAGTGATACTGGTTCAAATGTCTAGATGTGTTTCTCATTTTATTCATAATTAGCCTGGTTTTCTAACCTGTGTATTAAAGATGAAGTTAGTTAAATCATAGGGAAAAAATACGATGGGCCTATGTAACTGGCTAAATTATTCTCCTTTTAGTTCTCCAAAGACCAGATTCCCTTCCATGCCTCCCAGGGACAACAATGGGGATGTTGTCACTGCTTAGCAACATGGAGAGTGCATTATTACACTGGGTAGAGTCAGTATGAAGAATGTTTCATTTCATACCTTAATGTTCATGCCATGTACAGTTTTGTTGCTATGTTTGTTTTGTTTTTCGAACACAGTTTTTTAATCCAATGTTTCTCAAAGTATGATCCGCAGACTACCAGAATCAGAATACTACTGTCTTAATTAATGTAGCATTGCTATTACTATACATAAAAGAATTAAAATGGTCTACTTAAGACAGGTAGTGATATTTAAGATTTCTTTCATTAAAATGTGTTAATTTTCATTTGGAAATATGTCCTCCCATTAAACTTGCAGATGAATTTTTAAATAAGCCATTCCATTAATATTTTGTCTCTCCAAAACACTTTTTTTTTTTTAATTTTCTTTCTCATATCCTTCCTGCTCTTCTCTCTCTCCCTTCCACCTTCCCCTTCTTCCTTCTTTCCTTCCTTTTTGCCTTCCTTCCTCGTTCCATCCTTTCTCCTTTCTGTTCCTTAAGAGCTCCTATCAATTCTGTCCATGACGTCACATTATACATTACATAGAAATGATCATGAGCATACTAACTAGAATGTATGTGCTTTTTTAAATTTAATTGAGATTTTTAATTCTCAATTAATTTAAGCAGTGGTTTTGTGGTAGTTCATTCATTCAATAAGTAGTAATGTCTGCTTTATTCCAATGTCTATGAAATAATATGATCTATTGAGTTCTATAAGACCTATGGTCAACAATATGAGAATCCAGAGTAAAAACTAATGCATCTGGTCTGCCAGGATTGAGAAAGACTTTACTAAGGAATTTATGAGTGAATCAGTTATGATGGCTATTTTAAACTCAACATTCAATATTTCCTACTTTTATGAAATATAAAAAGGTTACCTTGCAATAAATCTAAAGAATGTTTGGATACATTTATTTATGATTTTTCTTAACTTCACACATTTCATATACACAAAGTCCTAAATAATCTCTCCTTACCTGTTGTACAACAGGGTTCACCTTTGGTCATAACTGTCATTTGTCTTTTGAAATACATAGTTAATGTCTTAATATTTATTATATATAGACTTTAGAAACTGACCTACCACTTTTAAAGAAATAAGTTTAAAAGTATATTAAATATATAATCTAAAATTTGATTTAAACTTTAAAATTTTGTTGTATTTCTTCTTCTGGTGTATAGATGGTTTCCATGGAGCAAATTTAGGAAGCTTTTTAAATAGAATGATATTATTAGATTTTATCAACAAATTTATTTTTTCCTTTCATTAACTTCATCTAACACTTTAATCTCCAGAAAATACTGTGGATGAATTTCCAATGATGCATCCCAGCTGTTGAATATATTTCTATCTTGTTCTTGATAAAAACTCTAATATGGAGAGAGATAGAGAACATTGTATCACAGGTAGATTTTTTGGTTCGTTTACTAGTATACTTGCTTATCTTGCCTGAAATAGTTCCATCAGCCATGATCCCATGGATGACTCTAAAATTTGATATATTTATACTCATGCTATGATATTCTTGTTTTCAGTCCTAGCCTACAATGTCAGATGCCAAAGTTAGACTGAGTCCTCCACTGTGGCTACTGTTTACAGCCAAGGTGGGGTGACTAGAAGTCAGCAATGATCCACACAGGTCCGCCTGCACTGATTCTGTACAGTTCTGGATACTGTGCTAAGGAGTTTCAAGCTTAATATTATATATAGTTCAAGGCAAAAGAAATGAATAAAAAGCTCATAAAGCTTTCTATGTAGAAGCTTCTGAACTACAGGAGCAATAAGATTGTGCTTGTGGGGAACGACATAACCTTTCCTTTATCAGTGCAATAAGATGATCTGGACCTACATAGGAGGAAAAATCCTGTAGCAGTCACCTTTCCTTCCCCTACTGTTTCCAAGGAAGAGAAGGCTTATATTACTCTCATCAATTCCTGATCTAATATCCTGATCCTGCTGAATTCTTGACCCCAACTCTGTATCTTTGCATCTAAAATGATTGTCCTAGGGGCGCCTTGGTGGCTCAGTTGGTTAAGTATCCAACTCTTGGTTTCAGTTCAGATCATGACCTCAGTGTCATTGGATAGGGGTGGGCATCAGGCTCTATGCAACAGGGAGTCTGCCTGAGGATGCTGTCCCTTTGCTCCTTCCGCATCCCTCATCTCTGTCTCTCTCTCTCTCTCTCTCAAATAAGTAAATACATCTTTAAAAATGAAAAAAAAAAAAAAGGTGACTGTCCTTTCCTTTGTGTTGCTGTGTTCCTCACTGGAAACTACTCAAATTCCAAGCCATTAATGTGCGTCTGACATTTACTGAAGGCTTTGAAAACTGAGCAGATCATTTGAACAGCAACTTGGAATTGAATATTATACACCACTATTCTATAAAAATCAATCAGTCTTGCCTCCAGAGGAATTTTCTCTTGGCCCTATCTCTCCATTTTCTTGGGACTGGCTTTCAACCCAAGTCAATGTTGCTATCTTTTCAAGTTGCCATCCTCCAACACTGAATGCCTCTAATTTCTTAAGCAGAGCCATTGAACTCTTTACCCATTATCCTTCCCCAAATTACAGCTAAGTGTTCTTTACGCATCCATATTGCATTAAAAGGCTTGGGTAAGCAAAGCCCATCCATTTAGAGTCTCCAATCTCTAGGAGAACAAATTGAACAAATTTACTACATATATAGGGAAATGTAATATTTGCTAGAGATGGTTTGCAGATTAGTTTGTAAAGGATGGGCTCTTCGATAAGTAGCAATTAGACAAGTGACTATATGTATGGAAAAAATTAAAATCTCTTCTTTAGAGCACATGCAAGCATCAATTCCATGGTGAATCAAATTCTTAAAAGAGAAAGATTATATTTTACATTCTTAGGAGACTGCATAGAAGATTATTTCTGTGACCTTGGTGTGGAAACAATTCACAAGTAAGACGTAGAAAAAAGTATCCTATTTGAGGCCTCTTGTTCATTAAAAAGAAAAAGAAAGAAAGAAGCCATTCTTATGAAGCTAGAGAAGGTATTTGTCACACACATAGTTGACAAGATTGGTACCCATGATAATGCAAAAAAACTCCTAACCCAATCTGAATGTAGGTGAAAAAAATGAATAGGCATTTCACTGAATGAAAACACAACTGGGCAATTAAACTATGAAAAGATGTTCAACCTCATAAGTAATAAGAGGAATGTAAATTAAGACTCCAATAATATAAACACTTTACCTTAATTACATTGACAATATTAAAAAGGCGGCAATATAAAGTATCTGTAAAGATGTAAGACTATTAGAATTCATACACTACTGGGTAAGAGTGTATATTGGCACAGACAATTTGGAAACTATTTTTTTTATGTTCGTGTAAAATGCACAGATAACAGGTCATGGGGAAATTTGCACATCTGTACCGTAGGCATGCATGAACATGTTTACATAACCACGTTGTCTGCAATAGCAGAGGACCAAAAAAAAAATAAATAATAGAAGGAACTCTAACTGCAGACATCAACCTGGATGAATCCCATGCATTGCATTTAATGCAAAAAACAGTATCAAAAGACCCCCTACCATGCAATACAATTTTTATAAGGATTAAAAAAAAAGCACAATTAAACAATATTTATTTACATGCAGACATAGATGAAATACATACATACCTGAATACAGTGTTAAAAGGCTAGGGGATTTATTTTTTTTTTATTTTTTTTATTTTTTTGGCTAGGGGATTTAGAAACAAGCCTTGAGGGGTACCTGGGTGGCTCAGCGGTTGAGCGTCTGCCTTTGGCCCAGGGCATGATCCTGGAGTATTGGGATCGAGTCCTGCATCGGGCTCCCTGCAGGGAGGCTGCTTCTCCCTCTGCCTGTGTCTCTGCCTCTCTCTTTGTGCCTCTCATCAATAAATAAATAAAATCTTAAAAAAGAAAAAAAGAAAGAAAGAAAGAAAGAAAGAAAGAAAGAAAGAAGAAGAGAAAGAAAGAAAGAAAGAAACAAGCCTTGAGGGTAAGCACAGAAGAATATGCCAGGAGTTGCTATTGCCATGGGAACTAGTCTTTTTTTTTTTTTTTGAAACTAGTCTTTTCCAAAATGAGTGGTAACGTTACCCTCTTTTTTCACTGTTATGTTTAATATCCACATTTATGTTATATATTTCAGTCTGAGAATTATTCTTTCTCTAGGTTCCCAAGAACGCTATACTCCTTACAGCACATCAGTGGGGAAGGGAGCCCTCTTGACATAATTTAATATTGTCCTAGTCTTAAAACCCACATCTCCTAGCATAGATCTTATTCTTATGGTTACGATTTGTTTGTTAATAACTAATGATGAGAAAAGTGAAGGTAGCAAGAAAATCCTATTGGGAGATCATTTCTAAATAAAGAAAATGTAACCACACTGTTTTATTATTATAATTTCTAGTTTTACTGGATTATTCTTGCTTTCTCTAAGACAAAATAATAGATTATAAAGCACTTAGCCATAACTATAAGGAGATGATAAAGTAAACATTAAAGCATAATTTTTAAAGTTTCATGTAAAGCAATAGTATTGCTGTGTCCTATGAAACGATTAAAAAAAGATTTCTAGCTATGTTATGCTCATTCTGTGTTTAAAAATGAAACAGGTTATTTTGTCTCTAAAAAAACTCTCACTTAGGAAAAATTAATTGAAGTTCAACTTATCCAATATGTTTGTTCTTAGACTTGTTCCTGTTGGCTTGAAATCATCCTTCTTCAGCAGTGAAAAATTAAGAATTAAATTTGGTCAGTGCCTTGGATTATATCTCAGGAACATGGAAGACAACAGTGCAGACATACTTACTTTACACAGGGAAGAGGGGCATGGATTCACTCAAAAACCAGCTTTCAGGATATAATTCCTAGTATGTATTTCATGAGATGGGGGGTAGAGCTGATGAACCTACATGATTATCCAGAAAAAAAAAAAAACAGAAAAAAATTCAAAATTGTGAGGAAATATGGATGAAAACATCTAGGCTACCTTGAAAGATGAATTTGTAATGGGAAATGTGTGTCATTGAAAGGATAGAAAGTAGTCCCTTTCTTTCCATAATAGAGATAACTAGATGTTAACTGCTAGGTTTAGCAAAGCTCTTGGAGAAAACCAAATGTAAAACTGTGTCTTCCTCCTTAATTGTAATAACTGCACCACCATCTAAAGTCTTCTTAGTGGAGTATATCTCTGCTATATTTAACCAGGATCTTATAATTTTCTTCTGAAACAAAGAAAGACTACATTATAGCAGTGGTTAAAAAGCAAGGATTCTGGACTAAACCTTCCATTTGACTTTTTGCTCCCTGCATCACTACCTATGCAATCTTGGGCAAGTTACATAACTTCTTTAAGCCTCTCTTTCATCATCTGTCAAACTGCACAGACGATGTGCCATAACACTGCTTGACACAGATGTTACAATAAGCAGTATTATGATATTCAGCCAATACTTGCAGTAACATTACCAACTCCTCTGAAATTTTAGTGAATCTGTTAACCAAAAACCCCTTAATTTCTTGTATAGTTAGGAAATCATAGTAAGCAATTAAATTTAATTGTTGATCATGATTCAGCAAGTATTTGTTGAGGATCTTCTATAAGTCAGAATAAAATCTGATAAACATGAATAAAATCTGATAATGTGCAGTTTCCTATAGTTCAAGTCAATAGAACCTATTTAGTGCTGAATTTTGACACAAAAATATTGTTTTTCATTAGAAATGAAATTTTCTTAAAAAATATTTTATTTATTTATTCATGAAAGACAGAGAGAGAGAGAGGCAGAGGGAGAAGCAGGCTCCATGCAGGGAGCCCGACTTGGGACTTGATCCCAGGTCTCCAGGATCACACCCTGGGCTGAAGGCAGTGCTAAACTGCTGAGCCACCTGGGCTGCCCAGAAGTGAAATTTTCTTAAGGAGAGTTTTATACCATGTTTATGGGAAAAGATTAAAAGAAAAACTCTAGGGGCACCTGACTGGCTCAGTCAGTGGAGCGTGCAACATCTGATCTCAAGGTTGTGAGTTCAAGCCCCACATTGGGTGTAGAAGCTACTTAAAAAACAAGAAAAGAAAAACTAAAAATACCATGATTCATCTATGAGTCATTGTTTAGTGAATTATCAATCTTTTTTTTTTAAGATTTTATTTATTCATGAGAGACACAGAGAGAAAGGCAGAGACACAGGCAGAGGGAAAGCAGGCTCCATGCAGGGAACCTGACTTGGGACTCGATCCCAGGTCTCCAGGATCATGCCCTGGGCTGAAGGCAGCACTAAACCGCTGAGCCACCCGGGCTGCCTTGTATATCCATCTTTAAATCAGAAATCACCTTTAGAGAGGATCCCTGGGTGGCTCAGAGGTTCAGTGTCTGCCTTCGGGCCAGGGAGTGATCCTGGGGTCCTGGGATCGAGTCTCACATCGGGCTCCCTGCATGGAGCCTGCTTCTCCCTCTGTCTGTGTCTCTGCCTCTCTCTTTGTGTCTCTCATGAATAAATAAATAAAGTCTTAAAAAAAATCACCTTTAGAGAGGTTTCCTTCCATTTTCATAATTGGTAGTACTAGACATTTGGGGATGTTTTAAGGAAGTCTCTTCATTTGTTTCTTATCTTGAGCAATGGCTTTTAAACTCCTTAATATGGGATAGGTCTAGATCTGCCTTCCACTCTAATAATTTATTTAACAATCACTTCGAGAAAGCTCTAACATTCCAAATCCAAACTGAACTTGTGTTACTTCTATAGCCATGATGTATTTACTTCCACGTCATTCACTCTGTTTGAATTGCAGCTGGGCTTACCTATACATTTGTGAACACTTGGATTTTATATTCTCTTTATCATGATGTTTTGTTTTGCTATGCTTTTTATCTTCTTGTCTATTTTTGTATTCTATCGTCACAATTATCATCAATGTTGCCATTATTTATCTTTATATTTCTCCAGGTAACCAACCAGCTCTAAAAAGCTGAGTTCATGTCCTATTCATTTTATATATTCAGACCTTATCTCAGTCTCTTGCCTATAAGAGATGCACAATAAATATTAATGAAACTAAATTAGAATAGTGTTTGAAGATTCTTCAAAATTAAATCGATTTAGAATTTGCATAAAAGGCAATTTTATGACCAATTGACTGGTGATTAATTGATTACTTCATTAATTGGTTCAACAAATATTTAGTGATTAGCTATTTGCAAAGCATTCTGACATTTGTAAGGCAGAGGAGTCCTTTTTCATGGAGTTTCTATTGTAATGTAAACAAATAAATAAAAATATCAGGTAATTCCAGGCTGTGATAAGAAATAAGAAAAGAATAAACAGGGCTGGGGATAGGAGATGACAACATTATAAAAGGTGATGGGGAAGCCCTCTGAGGAAAAGAGATCTTAGCTGAGACTTTAGTGTTGAAAATAGTGAAGGTCAGAAACAACAGACTTCAACTCCAGAACAGCTGAGAAGAGGGCCTGAAGTGGGACTACTAAACCTAGAATTGAACAAAAAGAAAAAATCAATGGTGCTAGACTAGAGTAGAAGGAAACAAAGTTCCAAGCAAGGAAGTCAAAGAAATTAGTAGAAGGAGATCATGAAGAATGATCCATATCAGAGTTTGGATTTTATTCTAAGTGCAGGGGGATGCCTTTCAGGTTTTAGGGGAACAATCTGATTATATCTTCGAAAATATATTTGGTTGCTATGTAGAGAAAGCATTGTAGGAAGGCAAAGGTAGGGCAAAATAAAGAATCAAGAAATGAAGCTAGTTCAGGATAGGGGCACTGGAGATGGACAAAAGTAGAGGAATATGTAATATTCCTGGGCAGGGGACGGATCAGATGTGAGGGGTAAAAGAACAAAAAACCAAGAATGGTTTGGGGCTGAAACTATTAGATGATAATAGCATTAACCAAAATGGAGAATACTTGAAGAATAGCCCCAAATGACTATCAAAACTTCCTTTTTTGACATATTAAATTTGGGATTTTTGTTAACACAGGAGAGATGTCAAAACAGACTTCAAGGGGAAAAGTCAGTCCTCTAAATAGTCATTTGGGAGTTGTCTTCCTCTAAATGCCATTTAAAGGCAAAAGATTGGATGAAATTGTGTGTGTACAATCTTTTTACTACCCAGTACTTTAAGATCCTAGAACCTGCACTTATTTTATTGGTAAGTTAGCAAATTATTCTGCAATTCAGTAATAGTTATTGAATGCTTACCATATGCCAGATACCGGTGAAATAACAGTGAATAAGACAAAATCTTCTATCTTCAAAGTGCTTAGATTATCTTGAGGAAGTTAGTAAGGAAATAAATAACCAAATATAAAAATAATGCCTATAGAAATAATAATAATAATGCCTGCACGCTCAAGAAAGTGAGAAGGGTTAGAGAATGCCACAGCAAGCTTTCTAGATAGGGTGATCAGGAAAGTCCTGATGTACAAAGACATAGATCACAGATATTTCTAATGGTCTATATTTATCTCTAGTACAAGATCCTCTAACTACTCAGCAAAAGAAAAGATAACGTCATGCTCATATCTTAGATTATTACCAAAAAGTTGGCTTTTGCTGGAGTTATCAGTGGCATATTTGACACATTTTGTCTTAATATGAGGTCAGTTCATCAGTAGACTTTGATAAAGGCTAACAACAGTAGCAGATAATTTTACATATATATGAATTAAGGTTCACCCTGTGGAATAATCCTTTATTAACTGATGATCTCTCCTTCTTATGAATTTTTGTTTTACCCATATTCCTTCCAAGACTAACCATTATAGTTTACATAGTACTTATTTATGTGCATTTATAAGCTTTCTTCTTATATTATAATCTTCACAAAAAAGAATCCATGTCTAAACCATACTATATCCCTAAGACATCTAGATATCACCTAACACATAGTAACTATTCAGTAAATGAATTAACTATTAAATTATGAGAGGTCTTTAAGTAGCCGATTTATATTTTAATTTTATTTTTAATTCTTTTAAACAGAGTATACAGAGGGTTACCATTGTTTGAAAAAAAACGTTTTTTTTTTTACAACTTTTAGTCATGTTAATTGATAGTAATATTAACCATCAATAAAGAAGAAGTATCCCAAAAAAAAAT